>NC_138106.1:70065974-70188474 GCF_964146895.1 Miniopterus schreibersii
TATGTCACCCCAATGTATTTATTAGAGACATCAGACATTATCATTACTTTTATAAACTGTTCCTGTAGCAAAGGACAATTTCAGTTTTTATTGTTTCGTTTTGTGATCAATAATATGAATGTTATACATTCTAATATCCAATTAAGGACAAAACTGCTGACTCTACTAGGAAATGGAACAAAAACAGAAATATTAAAAAAAAAAAAAACTGAAGAAAATAAAATAATCTTGTGACTAAATAACTTGCTCCTAAAATCACATCCAACTTGCAGTTTTGTGCATGTGACCAACAAATTGGTCTAAGAATATTTTTGTCACTTCACAGTCTGCTAAATAAGCTAATTTTTTATTTGCCTCATTTTCTATAATTTGATAATGAGAGAATTAAGAAAATATATTCTAATGAGCAAGTTTTTATTTGTACCTGGCCAACTAGACATTTCCTCCAATCTTTGAAGTGACAGAAAGAACTGTTCATGTGTAATAAAGACAGCTGATTTTGCAGGGAACATCATCTTGCCTCAGCTAACCCAGATTCTGAGCAGCTTATTTGAATAGCTAGTTAATTTCTGCAAACAGCCTCTTTCATTTTCTCAGAAGACGAGGGAAGCCTGGCTTGGAAGAGGGGGAAAATCAGAGGAGGGGAAAACAGGCGAATACAGAAATAGAGTGGATAACTGCTGAAGCATGGCTAATCAGGAAGAGACACTTCATGCATATTATGGACCCATTGTGATAATAAAACTGGAATAAAACTGCCTACCCGAACCACTCGAGACACTCTGCATCTTTAATTTTTAAAGTTATAAAGACACTTGACACAGAAGGGGATCAATTATCATGAGTTTGCGTGCAAATACTTAAGCAAGGCAGTGGGTCAGAGTCAGTAGGAAAATTGCAGGCTTGCAGCCATGTAATGGCAACTAATTACACTATTCCAGGGCCCCTTTCCAATGGTTTCAGTTGGCGGTAATGGTCATGGCTGATTTATTTTGAATCAATTTCAGGAGCCTGAAGTTATTTATGTATTTGCTAAAGAAAACTGGTTCTTTTAATGAATCCACCAAAACATCAAAACATAAAGGAGTCCTGTTAGCTTGTTAGGTTCTCAGATCTCTGATGAATATAATCACGGAATAGAGGGCCTGGTTTGGGATAGAGGCAGCTTCCAGATCATGGTGGCCCCTCTTAGAACAGGCAAGCTTGAACATACACATTTTGGTAGATGAGATTTTTTTTTACTGTCTCCCCTAAATGAGACAGTTAGTAGAGTGCTTTATTTCAGGTAAAATAAAGTTTATAAGGTACTTTTCTTTGTTTAATAACAGTTTTGAGGTCATGCTCAAGCACTGGCATGATTTTGAATTGTCAAGGAAAATTCAAATTATGGTTTTTTTGTTCTTTGTTTAAGATTATCTATCTTAATCTTTTATCTATCTAAGATTAAATCAAGTGATTTAGTGGAAAAGTCTTTACTCTTCTATTTTGTTCCATCCTCACGGAGTCTTGAGGGATTAATATTTCCATAAGGTCAAGTTTGAGAAAAAAACAACAAATTGATCGGATAGACAAGGCAAATTAATTTCATTATTGAACTCAGGAAAACAAACCATCAAAAGCTAAATAAGCATTGTCAGACTTGCGGTAAACAATAAAAAATAGGCACACCTCCTTATTGCCTATATTTCCTTAAGAGAAACCTACATCTCTCTCACCCCATTGCTTATGTGAAAACCACCTAAGTAGACATGACTTGTGAAAACTATTTCCTTTCTTTTTTCTATTTCTTATCTCAGCGATTTGCCCATTAAAAGAAGTGAAATTAGTAATGAATCACTTTCTCTTTTTGTTCTACCGAATGTAGTGCTTTAATGTATATTTACAAATCAATTCATTACATCTAAAAATAAATTCAAACCATGATATTTCTCTAAATCTCTTCCAAAGGATATCACCTATACAGAGCTCTGCTTGTGAAAGAAGCTGTGAGCCATTAAAAAAAAAAAAAAGTGTGTGTTCTCAGTCTTCATGGCACCTGTGTCAACACCTGCCTGACACTGACTTCCATCAGATGTAGTAACTATGATGCCAAAAGTGGAGATTATTGTCAGCACTACATATGCCACCAAGAAGCTGATCAGATTTCAATGTCAGCTCCTCATTTCGCTGACTTGAATCCAGTAGCAGAATCTTGTTTTATATCAATTCTTAAAAACATAAAATATACATATTCACCCATTTAGCATAAAATATTACAAGTAATGCATAAATATGCATTCAGAATCCCCCCCGCTTTTTCTATCTTTTCTAAAGTTTTTGCTTTATTTCTTTTTAAAACTTACAATCCATTTGAATTAGAAATGAAATGTTAGCACAATGCTGATTAATACCTGGCTCAGCACTGAGGAAATGATTCCCCACGGGCATCCTCAAATCCACGCAGAGTCTGAGGTGGGATTGAAAAGCTACAGCTCTCCCTTGATACATTGGCCGGCATGCTTGGGAGTAGAGTTGTTCTTTCTTCCATCAGCTTTGTGGTCTCCTCCGGGATGGGAGGCCGTTAGCAGTGGAATGGGAACTAACAGCATTACATGCTACAGAGAGCAATTGCCTGAACAATTTTCCTAAGCCAGAGCCAAAGCCAAGCCAATGCAACGCGCTCGCTCGCCCCTCTGTCAGCCACGTGAGCATGGAGCTGTACCGTGAAGTCCACGGGGCAAATTCCGGGCCAGAAGCAGGATTCTGTGGCCAACTGCAGGGCGGCATGGGTCTGCTTCCAGTACGGAATTTACATATTGAATACTACATACATACACTTTTGTCTTCTTGGGAGCTATCAAAAATAAAGAATTTTATTAACACGGGTGTACTTGCTTGACTTCTTTGGGAAAATACACCTTCCAGCTAAAGATAGATGCATAACCTTATTTGGAGTTAGTATTATATTATATAGTTTGGTATATCAAGTCCAATGGAACAATGACCAAAAATCCCATCTTAAAATGACTCAATTTTATATCCTTCAGCTAAAACATGGAGAAAATAGTTCCTGAGATCTGACCATTCAATGGAGAGTGTTTCTTTCTCCCTTTTAGAATGTTATAGAATTCAAAAAAATTCTCTCTTCCCTTCTAAAGAAGTAAGAGGAACATGAAGTGGAAAAGTTCAACCTTTTATAGATAAAATTTACAGCAACCGGCTCTTCCCATATCTCATTCCTGAAAACATAGGTAAATTGTATTCACTGAACCTGAAAGTTTAAAATACATAGAATCAATGTTCACTACCCTTATCTTTCTTCTTTCGCTTCTCGTTTGCAATAGAATTTTATTGTTTAAATTTCAAATTCAAAGCTACACAATAATGGCAGTCATTTATTTTGTACTTTTATATCAGAATTTTTATGTCTTGAAATCATTTAGGTTTGTTTTCTTCCATTTAAATTTTTTACTCATAATATAAAAGGCAATACTTTTTCTCATAAATAGTCCTCAGCAAAGTCACAGTGAAGTGTAGACCAGAAATGAGCAATCAGTGAGAGTAAGAAATCATATATTCCTTATTTTATGAAGTTACAGAATCTTCAAGCTAGAAGATAATCTCAGAGATCATCTAGCATAATGTCTCATTTTATAGAATAAAAAAAGAGGTTCAGAGGAAATAAAGTGATCACATGGCTAGAATATAGCAAAACTAACACTAGAATGTTTAGACTTTCAATCTTAAAATATTTTTATTCTACAAGCTCTCTAATGAAGATTAAAGCATAATAATTACATGATAGATAAGTGGGGGCCTATGGCCAACTAAATCAGGAAAGTGTGAAATAGAGAAAAAAATGCCGTAAAACATTTAGCTCAATCAGACTCCCAGTAACAAATAGATGGCATGTTCAAATTAGAATAATTGGAAGAAGATCTAATAAATGAACTATTTACCAAGATATGGGCACGGTACAAAGAAATCACAGGAACTATCACCAGAGTCCAGAGCTAGAAATAGCTGAACTATTACTATTCCCAGGCCAAAACTGAGGAAGGAAGTATGGTTTTCTGGAAGCCAAAGAGAGAGTCCTATATGGAAACTTACTTGACAGGTGCTCCCACATTTGGTCAAGAGGCAGAGCGCATGTGAGGTGATCCTTCAGGAAGGGAAACGGGGCTGACCTGGCTGACCTCTCTCTCTTTCCTCTGGCCTCGCCCAGCAGACTGCTCACAGTAAGCTCACTAGACATTAGGAGGACCTCTTGACATATTGCCCATATGGGTCAGGTGGCCTGGGCAGGGAACAGAGCGTGAAGGCAAAGCACAGATCTAAAAGAATAAATGAAGGCATGAGGTGAATTGTAAACAAAAGGAGAAACGGCAGAGAAATGGCTAAAAGAGGAAAAGACATCAATTTTAGAATTAGGAACAAAAAAGTATTAATTTAGTTCAATGGGCAGAACAGCGCAGAATGAGAGTTGTATTGGATAATTAATTGTAAAATCAGGTTTCTGGACAAAGGGAAAAGTCAATGATGTGGGGGAGGGATAACTGAAACAGAGAGAGGAGGTTGACAATGTGACAAGTACAGACAGATTGAAGTTAAAAGAAAAAAATTACATTTTATGTAAACCTATTCCAATTGAACCTGGGCTACAGAGAAAGTCCTGTTAGATAGCACTGCTCTAACATTTACACACTATTAAACACGTAAGCTTCATGTGAATATCAAGACTTTCCCAATTACCTCAGTCTACAGAATATGTTCACTTCACCTAAAATCCTTTTCTCTCCTGGCTTGGCATAAGAGACTTTTGCATCATTTCCCTTGGTGCTCAGCAGCCTGGCTTTCCTGGCATCCCCTGTGCTTCCTGTACCCACCACTAGCCCCACCAGCCTCCGAACAAATCAGCCTGTGCATCCCCTTGTGACTGCCCTTTACAGATGCCATGGGCACCCGAAACGGCCCCTCCTCCACCATTTCCCTTCCGATATTGCTCTGCCTTGCTTCTGGTTATTTATTCCACAGGAACCCTCAAGGTATACAGAAAACAAAGACGACAAGTACACCAAATATGGGCCTCATCTCCCAATGTTATCAAGAAGAGCAGGACCTGCTCCCCTTCCTGGAAGTCTCATGTCTAATGCTGCCCCTATCCATAGGCCTCTTTTTTCTTCCACCAGCAAATATCATTTCCAACTTCTTTCCAACCAAAACATACTCTTCTTTTGCTGCAACATTTCCCAAGCTCAGAATAAAATATTTTGGGCTTATAAATTAATTCAGGGTTGTGCTATCATTTGTCTAGAGTTTTTATTTTCTTTGATAGTTTATTGGCCCCTATAAGCTTCAGCCCCTTCATATTTAAAAAGTAAATAATAATAGCTTCTTCCTCATAGGTTGTTCAAATCATATAAGATAATCCATGTAAAGTGCTAATCACGGTGCTGCAAATAATAAAAGCTCCTTCTTTAAATGTTAACTATTATTATTATTGCTCTCTAAATGGCTGTCCATGATGGGCCAATGATTGATTGTGAAAGATGGTAATCAAGCAAGCTAAGGGGTCAAGGCTGCTCCCCCCAAGGGTAAAGATGAAAGAACAATGTTGCCCCCATTATAATTCCTTAGTGTAATGAGTAAGGTCATTTCTAATGACAAGACAGTTTTTCTCAGATATGGCACATATCAGCTCCATCAATCAGATTAGCTAACGTTACATCTTTTTAATGGTGGCTTTATTTTTCCAGAGCTTGTTCTTAACAAAACATATTTGGGACATTCAAATTAATCTTGAAAAAAATTAATAGAAATAGTGCAGAGTTTAGTTCTATAGGTGTTTTGAAAATCTTTGAGAAATAAATTTATAAATGGATCGTCAAATGTATGATAGTCTTTAAAAAAACCTCTGCACATAATCTAAGAGTAATATAGGCCGGCTGACTAAAATAAAAACTATAGTCTGTACTGAAGTAGGATAAATGAACCCACACAAAATTACTTGAATTTACACCACTACCAGATAGTGCATGAGATAATTCTTACACATGGTAAAATAAACATGGTTCTTTATTATTATTATTTTTTAATCCTCACCTAAGATATTTTTTCCATGGCTTTTCAGAGAGAGAAGGGGGGGAGAGAGAGAGAAGGAAACATCGATGTGAGAGAGACACATCGACTGGTTGCCTCCTGCACGTGCCTAGATAGGGGCCAGGGATCAAGCCTGCAACCAAGGTACCTGTCCATGGCTGGAATCAAACCCGGGACCCTCTAACCACTGAGCCAAACCGGCTAAGGCTATGGCCCTTTATTTTTAATTAATTTATATTTAAAAATACAGAAAAATAATCTAACAAACACCTTGTACCCACCTCTCAGATTTAAGAAATGTTATTACTTTTTCTTTAGATAATTGTGAACAGACATAAAAAAGCAAAATTTTTATCAAAATCCTCTTTGTGCAGCCTAATTGATTCTATCCCATACCATCCCCTTGGTAGCCTGGCCATAATTACCATTCTGATATTGAAATGTATCCTTTCCATCCATGTTTTCATACTTTTAGAGACAAATATATAATATACGTTGTCTATGTGTCTATTACATGTTTCAAAATTATAAATAACGGGTTATATTGTATGAATTCTTAAGACTTTGCCTTTTTCTCTCAACTTTCTTTTGTTTATTTTCTTTATTCATTGTGACTGCTGTATATAAAATTATCCACTTATAATAATGGGTACTTAGGCTGTTTCTGGCTTGTTGGGGTTTTTTTTTGTATAAACAACCACCTCTCATTGAATGCCCTTGTGCATATTTCCTTGTGCACATATGCAAGAGCTTTTCTGAAGTAAATGCAGCACTTAGAAGTGGAATGTTGGATCTTCATCAACTTAACTAGATGTTGCCAAATTGTCCTCAAAACTTGCTGTATCGATTTATACAACCACTACCCACGTATGAAGGTTCCCTTTATTCTGTATTTTTACCAGCACATGATATTGTCAGAATATTTTAAATATTTTTTGTTCTGGTAAATGTGAAATCAAATAATACTGTTTAGATTTTACTTAAAAGCCTAAGTCAAAACAAATTTTCAAGTGAAGGTCTTTAAAGCAGTAAATTACTGGGTTATGGATTTGAAGTAGCTGATTAAATTTCCACTTAACCCATTTTGTACCTATTTAGAATGTGACCCTGGGTGATATTGAAATGAGTTGCCCAAAGAATGACCAGTGAAACAGCAAATTTCCCTTCTTTCCAAAGCAGAGAGAAGTGTGTTGAGTCCCATTTTCCTCATGCCCCAAATTACCTAGACCCTTAATAAGAGCTCACTTAACCAAATAAAACAGACCTTTCTCAGTTAATTTATTTATAAATAATAGTATCCTTAAACACCCTGCTTTCTTTTCCTTCCTCCATTCCTCATCCCCCACCTCCCTTCTTTTTTCTCCTGTTTATCTTTTTTCTTTTTCTTTAATAAAATCCCATTTAAATATGCTCAGTGGTAAAATGGGACCGGTTAGGCACTTCTTAAACACGGCAACAATTGCAGCTTCCCACAGATTTTTCATTTAAGTCTTTTCATTAACACAGCGGCAGGATTTGAGTGTTTCATTAACTCTTTATTAGAAGTTTGACAATCCTGATAAATCGATCTTTCTCCTAAAAGGCGAACTCTTTCCAGTAATTTATATTTTCATTATAGTAATATTAAAACCTGTTCTGAATACAATTTTCTGCAAAAAGATTTTATTCCTATAGTTAATCCCAGAATATATTTTTTAATTAAATAAAATGTAAGAATCCATACACCAGCAAGAACCACATGAACTAAGTAAGGACTATTACCTAATGGGCTTCTGTTCCATTGTTAGTATTGATATTTAAAAAATCACGTGAATTAAGGATGTGTATGGTCATTTTATTTAAATAATGACAGTTTGCTGGAGTCAGTCTTATTTTTAAAAATCCTAGAGGATATAAGCTCATGTGAAATAGTCAGAATATGGTTCTTTAGATATGCATTCTATATTATTAATATCATACGGTGTTGCATTTTATCTTCCTGGTTTGTAATTAGTGACTTATCAAAAAGCAAAGAGCAATAGTATTAAGTAGTTTGTCTTTTCTTTCTTCTTAATTCAACTCATATACTGCTCAAGTTTTTATAACTTCCTATCATTTTTCATTATATAAAAAATAATAAGTTAAATAAATAAAACTCTTTTGCCTTAATTTCACAGCCCTCCATAACACGACCGAACGCATTTGTACTGATTCATCTTCTCATTCCTCTACACACACACTACACCTCAGCCAGATTCTTACCAATTTCCTGCTTTTGTTCATCAAAACACTCCATATTTTTCTCCTGCATCATGGACCTACTGTAACCTTCACACAAACACTTTTACACTAGTTTTCTATTGCTGATGCAACAAATAACCTAAAATTTAGCAGTTTAGAACAACAAAAATTTCTTATCTTACAGTTCTCTAAGTTAAATGTCCAACACAGATCTCACTGGGCTAAAATCAAGGTGCCATCAGGGCTGTCCTTCTCCAGTCTCTAGAGATCACCCACATTCCTTGGCTTGTGGCTTCCTGTGATTTTCAAAGCCACTGGTGTTAGATTGTTCTGACCATTCTTCCACAGTCACATCTCCCTCTCTCTTACTACACTAAGGTAGCTTCTCCAGTTTTTAGGACCCATGCAATCAGATGGAGTTCTCCAGAATAATTCAGGGTACTCTCCTATCTCAAGGTCCTTAATTACAAATGCAAAGTCTCTTTTGCCATATACTATAACACATTCGTGGGTTCCAGATATATTTGAGAACCATTATTTTGTCAATCACAATTTCTCCTATTCCAGCCACCTAACAAAATTTACCGCTACCCACGGAATTAAAGCATGTAGTGGATGGTTCAGACTAAAGATAACTTAGTTTAACCTCATTTTACAAGTGAAGCTTCTCATCTCATTGTTGCTGGGTAGATTTTTTAGCAAATGTTTGTTAATTGCTGAATGAAGTAACTTGCCTTTCTAGGCCCAGCTCAGATAACATTTCTTTAAAGGGTCACTGAATTGTGTCAGTTTAAATGGATTTCTCACAGAAACTTTGTCTAGCATTTATCATCTGATCACTAATTTGTAATTTTGTATTTTGTACAAAGACAAACATTACTTTCTACTCTCAGATATTCTCTTACTTGTTTCATTCTATAATGTTTCTATTATATGATAATGTTTTATACTTATTCCTTTATTTTATTTTTTAGTCATTTCTCCCACTATGCATTTTGCATAGTTTATGTGCCATATTTTACTGATTTGGATTGGTTTTGGTCTAAAGGAAAGACCTGTTCCTCAGTTCACTTTCTTTTCAAGCTCACCTTTGTAATTCCCCTCACAGGAAAAAACTAAGCAGGAACCTTGCACATGGGGTAGGTTTTCCATCACTCCTGACTGTAAGTGAAGTAGCAACTCAGGTTGAAATAGTGCCCCGGGCCTAGCACATCTGCCATTTATGAAGAAGTAGGAAGCCCTGTTTTAGTCTCAGGTCTACTTGCCCCTCATATTATTTTTTTTTACCAGAAAGGGCCAATTTGTTCATCACTATCAGCCCAATGTCCAACACATTCCAGGTATATAGTAGGCACTTAGTAAATATTTATCGAATGAATAAATGAAATGATAAAGATTGGATGCAGGAGCAGCATGGTACGAAGATTTGGCTTCTACACTTTTTCAGTCCATCCTGGATACTCCTGAAAACCCCTTGCATTGGTGATAATATATTTTTTAGGATGTAGATGTGATTTCTTTCAAATGTTAAAAGTCAGTAAATTGTCTTCTACAAAATGTTGATGAAAAAGCCCAAGACATCTATTTTGGCCTAAGAATAAAGCAGCAAAATCTTCCACAACAGAATTCATAGTAACAGAATAATTACAAAAATATTTCAAAGAATCTTTTGATCTTCACCCTATTTTGGGGAAATATATCCCATTAAAATTACTTCATTCAAAAATATATATCAACATTAATGTCTTATCAAGTTAGTGTTTTATTATACTTATACTTTTTTGTATTCCTTTCTTCTCTAACAGGTCTTGAATTCCTTGGTGTGTCTGATACATTTTTGTTTCCTTAGCACATAGGAAAATTTTTATTTCTTGATAAAAATTAAATTAATGAATGCATGCATATCTCACCTGATAGATATCATGCCTTCCTCAGATGTTTATTGAGCATTAATACATGCAAGTGACTGTGAGAGCTGCAGGTGTTCCCTGCCGTCCCTGCCATCCCTGCCATTAATTAAGAAAGAAAAACAGCCCTGGCAGGTGTGGCTCATGATTAGAGAGTCGGCCCATGGACCAAAGTGTCATGGGTTTGATTCCTCATCAAGGGCATATACCTGGGCTGCCAGTTCAGTCTCTGGCCCCAGCCAGGGCACCTGCGGAAGACAACCAGTCGATGTGTCTCTCACCTTGATGTTTCTCTTTCTGTACCTCTCCCTTCCTCCCTCCCTTCCATTCTCTCTAAAAATCAATGGAAGAAAATATCCTCCAGTAAAGATTAACAAGAAAAGAAAAACAATTCCAGTAAAGACTTATCTGTCTCCATATATAAGGTATCTTTCTAATATCTCAAGACTTCATGACAAGATTAGTTTTCAAGTTGTACGCATTAGAGTCTCCTGGCTGTTGGATCTGATATGTATGGTTTTTCACTACCTTCCTCTGTTCTTAACAGTAACCCTGTCTGGGTAGAAACAATTGCCCTGGTAAAGATGGAATGTATATTTTGGTATACGTAGAGTTTTGAAATGTTTAAGTCCTGTATGGACCTAATTTATTTTAGGATTAATTTGTATAACTAGTGCTTGGATTTAAATAGATTTTAAATTATGAAGTTTTTGCATTTTATTAGCAGGGTACGCTAGCATTATTATTCTTTACAACTTTAAAAGTTCAAGGACAGAAAGAAAGTATATTTTTCTTCCTAGTGCACTGATGATGAAACAGAAGCATGGAATTTTTAAGTATCTTATTCTAAGCCACATAATGAGTCCTGATTAAAATCGCTGTTGAAAATCAAAGCTTTTTGTTCAATGGGTTCAACAATGGGCATTCATCTTTCTTGGACATTTTGCATAAGTAATAGCAGCTCAAATTTAAGAACAATTCCAGCAGCCATAATATCTATATTCATTCTACATTAGAGGATTTAATTTTCTGTTTATGAATTCAGCATATTTCTCTAAATTAGATGTAGTTCAGTGTTTTATTATAGGAAGTCGTATTTTTTCCTGTAGGCTGTCAGGAAACAGTTACCCAATTTTACTAAGTTATAGCAATGGTTCTTATCCAAAAAGCTGTTATAAGTCATGGAAATTAAATCAATTTATTGGCCTGGCTCCCAGATTAAGGATGCTTCATGAATAAATAAAATAATGCATGGTGTATCGAAAAGAAATGGACAGTTTATGTATTATCAGCCTACTTCTTGCTCTTTACATTTAGTAATGAAATAGTTACTATTTGGAATTAAGAGGTCTCAAAATATGGTAGTATTTGAAAAAAAGAAAAGAAAAAGGAACTAGTATAATTGTAATTATAATAATAATAAATAGAAATCTGACTTTCAACAATACCCATATTCACTAATAATGTTAATATTTTATGAATATGGAGACTATAACACATCTCTTCTATCTCATTCTCAATTTTTCTTTCCCAGCCTATTAAATGAGGGTAAACTTTTTCACATTTTATATCTTTCTAGTGATCACCTACAAAATAAATATGCCTACCTAGAGGTTTGTTCAATAAACAACCGTTATATGTCAATTTTGTTGTCTCATATGAGGAATTACCAGCTTTTTTACAACTTATTCTCTACCAATATTCTTTCTATTACTATTCTATTCTATATTACTTGATTAAAAACTAACAAAAGATTAATAACGGTAAAAGTACAACATTATAAACCATTACAAATGGAAGGAAAAATATAAGAAATCAAAGAAGAAAAATTGACAAGATTAGATTTTTTTTTTTTTAATCCTCAAGGATATATTTTCTATTGCTTTACAGAGAGAGTGGGAGAGAGAGAAACATCCATGTGAAAGAGACACATCCGTTGGTTGCCTCCCACACTTGCCCAACTGCGGCCAGGGAACAAGCCTGCAACAGCAGTCCCTGCCCTTGGCCGGAGTTGAACCAGGGACCCTTCATTCCATGGGCCGACGTTCTAAGCACTGAGGCAAACTAGCCAGGGTAAGATTAGAAATTTCAGGTGAAAAAAAAAAAAGCTCAAAATAGTCTTGACATGTTAGCATTAAAATATATTTAAATAAGAAAGAGGGAGAACAGCCCTAGCCAGTTTTGCTCAGTGGTTAGAGTGTGGGCCCGTGGACTGAAAGGTCCCTGGTTCGATTCCTGGTCAAGGGCACATGCCTTGGTTGCAGGTTGGGGTATGTGGGGGAGGCAACCAATAGATGTGTCTCTCTCACATGATGTTGATGTTTCTTTCTCTCTGTCTCTCCCCATCCCTTCTCCACTTTCTCTAAAAAAATCAATGGGAAAAATATCCTCAGGTGAAGATTAACAACAAAAACAGAAAAAGAAAGAGGGAAAACAGGAATTGAGATGGCCCTCTCCTCTTTTCATTCTAATATCCTTACCTAGGTAATTTTATCATCACCTAAAAAATTGACAGCTATACTACTTTAGACACTAAATGTTTCTCTATTACTTAGACCTCTTTTCTGAGCAACAAACAGACTTATAACCTGTTTCACATCCCCTCTTGCTCGTCTTTAAAATGTCACTGACATATATTTGGTACATTGATACCTTTTTTGACCCTGCCTTCATCCTTTCTTGCCATATCCAATCCATCACTAGCTCATTGCTTTTTATTAGGTTTTTCTCTGAATTATCTCCTTAATATATCATCTTCTATTTCCAATTCACCACCTTATTCTATGCTGCTGCCTTGAGCTATTGCACAGTCCACTTCACTGCTCCCTCTAGTTCTACCATTGCTCCCCTCCTCTTCATTAGTCACATGGCAGGCCCACGGACCTTTTAAAATGTAACCGTAATAATATTATGTTCACGCATAAAACCATCCAGGATAAAGACAAACATGGCTTCAAGATCTAACCATTGAGGTATTTCTCAGGCCAAACCTAACGTCATGCTTCTTGTGCTCTTGTAACTCCCACGATCCTCCTCAATACCACATCCTCACTGTGCTTCCTCCTACCATGGAGTCTCTGCCCATGTTCTTTCTTTCAATTAGACTGTTTTCTTTTTTTCTCTTTACCCCAATCCTTGTTCATGCTTCAACTCCCTTGCACTTTCACAGGGAAGCTTTCCTAATCCTCCTGGAAAGCTCAAATTGCCCAATTATATTCCCTAGGTACTCTTCATTTATTGTATTTATTGTGATTGTTTTATCAATGTCTGTCTCAACCACTAGGCTGTAAACTCAAAAAGGACAGTGAAAACCTATTATTTCACTCATAATAAATCCAGGATAAAACAAGTGAATGCATAGAGTATATGCTCAAAAAGTATTAGTTTAATATGACCACCAATTATAAATTATTAACTGCAATAAACAATCATAAAATATATTGTAAAAACAATAAAATTTAAGTAACAAAAATGAAAAAGTTAGGGCTATATTTATCAAAATAAGGAAAGAACTTGTAAACTAAAAACTAGAATAAAATTTTGAGACAGTAAGAAAGAAAGGAAAAATTGGACACATACTATTTTAGTGGATTGGGAGACACAATACTGTTGAGATGTCATTTGCCAAATTTATTTGTAGATGCAATTCAATCCCAATCAAAATTCCAACATGATTTTTTAAATTGGCAAGTTGATTTTAACATTAATATTGAAGTGCATAAGATTTAGAATAGCTAAACCATTTTTAAAGAAAAACAATGTTGGAAGATTTACATTGCCTGTAAGTGTATCTAAACCAATGGGAAAAAAGAGTATCTTTAAGTAAACAAATACATAAGGTCAATTGATTTTCACAAAGATGCCAAAATAATTGAATGAGGAAAATATAGTATTTTCAACAAGTAGTGTCAAACAACTATAACTCATATGGAAAAAAATTGAACTTTGATCCTTGCTTCACATACTTCTTAAAAATTAACTTGAAATGGATCAAATGTTATAAACATTTAGAAGAAAAATAGAAGAAACTCTTCCAGATCTTAGGACAAGCAAAGGTGTCTTCGATATAAACAAAAAGGACAAACTATTTAAAAAAATCAATAAATTGAATTTACAACAATTTAAAACTTCTCTTTAGAAGACACCATTAAGAAAATGAAAAGACAACTAAGAGAAAAATGTGTGTGCATGTGTATGTGTGACAAGATTTTATCTAGAATATATAAAGAACAGTTACAACTCAATAAGAAAACAATCCAGTCAAAAAAAAAACAACAAAAAAACTGGGCAAAAGCCTTGAATAGATTTTTTACCAAAAAAAGGTATGTGAATAGCCAATACATATATGAAAAGATCATATCATTAATAAATTTAGAAATACAAATTAAACCCACAAGACCCCACCAGTCACTAGCATGGCTAAAATTTATTGGTGAAATGTAGATAAAATTAAGCTTTTATGAATTACCGGTGGGAATGTAAAATGGTACATCCTTTTAGAAAAGTTCGGCACTTTCTTAAAAAGGTAAACATTGCACATAAAGGTAAATGTACAATAGCCAAAAGAAATAAAACGAATGTCCACATAAGGACTTATACACAAATGTTTATAGCATCTCTACTTATAATAGCTTGAAACTGAACACAATCCAAATCTTCATCAGTGGGTAATTAGATAAACAAATTTTGGCATGTCCATACAATTGAATACTACTCATCCATAAAAAGAAATGAACTACTAAGACATGAAAGGGCATAACTAAATCTCAAAATTTTATACTGAACAGCACACACATTCTAAGATTCCATTTATATAAATATCTAGAAAAGGCAAACATAATCTATAGTAACAAAACCAAATCAGTACTTGATTAAGACTAGGGGACTGATTGGGCACACTGATGGTAAAGGGACACAAGGAATTTTCTGAGTGATGGGCACATTCAATAACTTCACTTTAATGGTGATTACATATATTTGTGAAACTTATCAAACCGTACTTGAAGTGGCTGAATTTTATTGTATGTAAATTATACTTCAACAAAAGTAAATAAATGAAAACCTTATTTCAATATTATGAGTTAAAAAATAAGAAAATGAAAATGTTTTAGTCAACACAGCCAATACCATGTCTGATGTCAAAGTGAGAAAGTGAGAGGCCCACCACCCTCAAAGAGCTGAGAGGATTTGCAGTAACCACCTTATGCCCTTAATTTATTTGATAAACACCCAAACTTAAGCCCCCCCAGTGTTCTATTCTCTTTCATGCTCTTTCCTTGACGATACTCTATATTTATTTCCCACCTAAAAATGTTGTGACCACTACCCCACTGAGAAGTCCATGAGTAGTTCAACTCCTATATCCCTTGATTAACAATCTTCTGTATACTGTTAAATTTTTCACTGGGCACTCTCTACATTTCTTGACATGAAATGTAACCGTGTTATTCTCTGAGACCGCCATACCCCTGGTAGCTTTCTCAAGTGAACTCCACATAATGCCTCCCACACCAGGCATAATTATACAGAGTTATGTCAGTGTCTTCCTGGTTCCCTGAGCTACTTTCAAACCATTAGCCTTGCTCATTTGTGGCTTATGTCATTTCAGTACTGCAACCCTCCTAACCCTCTATACTATCTACCGGTCTCTTGTTCATTTTCCCTTATTTATTAATAACGTTGGTACCTCGCTCACATTGTTTCTCTATAGCCAGACTCTATTATTGTTTTTAAATTCTGCAATTTGAATATTAGATCTCAAGTTCTACATCTTCAATGGCATTTCCCTCCATTTCATTGTAACCATGTGTTTCTATAACCACAGAATAACCCAGACAATTACATTAAATTACTTTAGCAATTTCACTGTAGGGACACAATCTCCTTTAAGAATGGAAAGGGTGTGGAGGAGTCACTCTGCTACTGCAATGACACTTAAAAAACATTGCTGAGCCATCAACCATTGTCCTATTTATCATTCTACCTGTCTACCCTATTTATATTTATTTGTCTATCAATCAATCTCTATTTTTATTCATCCTATCTATTTGATAATGATCCATATTATCCACTACACTCTTCCCATTTCTAAAATTCCTTTGTCCATAAATAAATGCTAAATCCTTAACCCCATGTGACTCCATAATGTACATTCCCCATGTTTATAATCTAGGTGGAGGAATATCTATTTCAAGAGTTATTATAAAGAATTAATATTCTTCAGCTCAGCTTTCAAAATTTTCCATGACTTTTAGTAAGTTTACCTGCTTGGAACTATAACCCTCCATGTTCCCTTATATTTTCTGCAGATATGGGAGACATTCTTCCAACTTTCACCACTAAAGATGTAATCCAATATACACCTATCCCACCCTTTCTTTCTTTTTCCCTCCCTCCTGATAGGAAGGAAATAATGCTATTTTTTTCCCCAAGGTCAGTATTCCTGTTTATTTCCTAGGTTACAGTTCTTTTTCCTTCTCTGAACATTGTAATGTTAATTATCTGCCTCTCAGCTGTATCACAGCTGTGTTTATAACTTCCACCTCATCTGCTTTTAAGACTGATCATATTGCCCCACCTGTAAAATTATATACTCTATAAAGTAACACAAAAGCATCTTTCCTTGACCCATTATTCCATCTAGTACCCTGTATTCATTCAAACTGATACAATGTGTTGACTGCGCTTTTCTCCATTTCTTCATCCAATTTTTAGTTTCTAGCCCATGTAACATTTATTTTATTTTCTACCTCCTCCCACTAGAATGTAAGCTGACAAGGGTGGGTTTTTGTGATTTGGTTTTTTATTTTAGTTATTGATATATGCTCAGCTCCAAGTGCAAAGGAGGCTGTAGATAATTAATGAATATTTGTTCAATTGATGAATCAATCAATATTATTACTTGGTATCAAACTGGTCAGAGGGAAAAAATAATCTTATATAGAGAGTATGTACACCAACCACAGAAGACTCGTTCCATGACTCAACAAGACAACCTTAATTTGGCAGTTATTCAACCAACCAAAAATTAATGATGAAGACAAGCTTGACTAACTATAATATGTTTATGTCTATATGGAGACATAAATATTTTTTTAGAACAACAAAGGGCAATAAATAAGATAACACCAAACTGGACAGTCCATCTTATATCTGACTGCTATTAATACATCAACTTTTTCCACTTCCTGATTTGGATGTATTTATATTCTCTGTCCTAATACTGAATTACAGACTTGCATTTAATTAGATAATAAATTCTGTACATTTACACTTCCTGTAAAAAAAAAAAAAAGGACCATTATTTTAACCTTTTTAATTGACTTAATCTGCCAAGTTTCTGACCAAAGACTATAACATTTTGACACTACATTTTGCAAAAAGCTTTTATATATTGAAGCTTGATCAAATTGAATAATATATGTGCAGAGACTGGAAATATGTACTTTGCTCAATACACTCTAATTAACATAATTGGCTTACCACCAAAAATGACTAGAAGACTTACATTTTAAAAACTATAGATTTTAAGCAGATCACTCTTTCATGTAAGACAATGATAGTATGTATCTGTGTGTGTGTGTCTGTGTGTGTCTGTGTGTGTGTGTGTGTGTGTGTGTGACTTAGTCAGGAATTTATATGGAAAAAATAGTAATCAATAAATAAGTAATGGGAATAGTAGGAGCCTAAAATAGTAGGAGTGGCAAAAAAGGAAATCTAATAACTGCCTTCTGGGGGGGAGGGAAGGATAAACTCCATACTGAAGTAAGTAGGAAAGAGTTAATTAAGAAACCAAATTTGGAAGAACACTATGGGAAAGGATTATAATAAGGCTTATAGATTATCTCAAGTCAGTGCTACAAGTGGGAGAAAATGAAAAATAAAATTCACATACCAATATTACCATGTAGATTAAGTACAGCAACAATGAGCTACACACAAAATTGCAATGCACTTTCATGAAAAAAAAATTGGTTTAGAAGAAAATGGGAATCATGGGGCTACATTAGGTCCTTACAGTAGAATAAAAATACATAAGCGCATCAATGTAAAGGGGATCATTTAGTAAAAGCATGTGTTTGCAGCCAATTATGTTTACAGGATAATAGTTGTCACAATGCTGAAAGTAAGAACCAAATTATAAAATTACTAGATTGGGAACAGTTCCAGGCTTCTTGCTCACTTCATGACCATGTGACTTCTCACCCACTATTTATTAAAATTTTAGCTTTTGTTTCACTACATTTTCATCCAATACCTTCCATCCATCTCAATGCCTGGCTTTATTATTGGTGACACCATCCTCCATGTGGAAAGCCCACCTCACAACTGACCTCTCAGTTCCTTGACTTCCTCAACTTTGATCACCCACCTCTGCCACCTCCTCACATGGTCAAACCCTGGACCTTATTATTACCAATAACTACACTACATTAAAAATTTCCATCTTGCCCGGCCGGCCGTGGCTCAGCGGTTGAGCATCGACCTAGGATCCAGTCGATCAGGGTTCGATTCCTGGTCAGGGCACATGCCCAGGTTGCGGGCTGCAGCCGATCAATGACCTCTCATCATTGATGTTTCTAGCTCTCTCTCCCCCTCTCCTTTCCTCTCTCTGAAATCAATAAAGATATATTTAAAAAATAAAAATAAAAAAATAAATGAAAATAAGTTTCCATCTAAGCATTCCATTTACTCGCCACAATATCTTTTTCCCCCGTTTCACTTACAATTGTACCCTCACCGCAACATCTAACATCCATGTGATTAACTCAATCAATTTTTCTTGATTCTGTTATAATTCTTCCCCAGTTCCCCTCTTTATACCTTCTTAATCCACTTTAGAATACATGTTTGGGCATAATAAACTTCCCTTGGTAACGGCCTCCATTCTTAGTTCTCTCTCTGTCATACTTGCTTGGCCATACCTCAAATTTGGCTTAACCAAATTATCTGATTTCTCTTTACTTTTTATACAAGAAATTGAATATTGCTGCAAAAATATTTCACAAATAGACTGCCATATTTTATTTTCCCCTCATAAATTTCTACCTGAATTGAATTACTCTCAGTCTTACTACATTTTCCAAGTAAACCCATTTCCTACTCTCTAGCTATATGTTTCACCTTTACCAATGTCCTCAAACAAGCCTATATACTCTCCCCTTCCATTTCTAGTAAATGACCTCATGCTTTTTTGAGAAATTAAAAGCCATGAAAGATAACTCTCTTATTCTCCCACCTCTAAATCTATAAAAATCACCTCATTGCTGTTAGAATGAAATAAGTGACATGACTACGCTAATCATGTCTATGCCTGACTATGGTCAAGGTAGCTTGAGCTAAAGATTCCAACTGCTCTCATCTTCTCAGGGATTTTACTTCATTAGTTGCATTCTCCCTGCCTGCTATACCAATTTCTCTCTATCTTTTTAAATATTCCCAATTGGCCTACAAATCTGTCTCAGTAGCATCCATATTAAAGACAAAAACAAACTCTTGACCCAACATACTCTTCCACGGACCATCTCATTTTCAGCTTATTTAAATAGAAAATAAATATTTTAAAACTTATTTTATGAGCTGTTTACTGCCACTCCCAGTTCCTTGTATTTCAATTACTCTTCAGCTTCCTTCAGTATGGTTTCTAGCTACCGAGCTTGACTGATAATCTTTTTTTCAAGGTTAGCTAAGACCTAAACTGCCCCAAAATTTAATTATGTTTTTCTATTCTATTCTTAAATGATGACTCAGTGACATTAAAGATAGTTTTCCACTCCTCCTTCTAGAATACCTGTCTTCTCTTAGCTTTTATATCACTACATACTCCAAGCTTTCCTCCTACTCACCAGTGCCTCTTTTCCAGTCTCCTTTGATAGCTGTTCCTCCTGTGTGTGACATGAATGTATTGAATTGCATCAAGATACTACCCTAAATCACCTGTTCTCTCTGTCTTATACTTTCTCCCAAGATGATCATTAGTGAAATATATTGATGCTATTTCCAAATCTGAATCTCCATCAAACACCTTTCCCTAGTTCTATATTCCTATTCCTAACTGCCTAAATTCTAAATTCCAATATCTAACTGCCCATTTTATATCTTCAATTTATATGGCTTAAGCTGGGTTTCTTCAATATATCTTATCTGAAAAAGAAATTTTGTTCTCTCTTTCCCCAATACTCTTTTCTTCCAATACTTTGCATCTCAGAAATTGACACACTATCTTCTTATTTCCTTAGAGCCTAGCTTCATTTTTCTCACTCCATCCAATCTATCATCATTGAAATATGTCATTTCAATTCTGCCTCCAAAATATATCTCAATATGTGCATTTTTATTGTTTCAGTCCTAATTAAGCCATCAGCATCTTGAACCTGAACAACTGCAAGTCTTGCTCTGGTCTCCCTGATCCCATTTTTATCTCACTATAGGCCCTTTTCCATAACGAGAGAAATAATTCACTTTTAAAACATAAGTTGAATCATGTCATTTTTGTATGAAATAGTTCCAGGAGTTCCCATTGTTCTTTGGGGTTAAACAAATGACTCCTGTCAGATTATTTTCTTTTATAATATATCACTCTACCCTTCCATTACATCTCGCTATGCAGCAGTCACACCGGCTTCCTTTACTCTCTTCATTCCTGCCAATTTTTGTTCCCACCTCAGAGACTTTCGCTTGCTATTCCTATGGTTTACAATTCTCTTCTCCTGGCTCTTGGCACAGCTAGCTTTAAAAAATATATATCAGGTCTCAGCGAAAGGAAAAAAAGAAAGGGAGGGAAGGAAGGAAGGAAGGAAGGAAGGAAGGAAGGAAGGAAGGAAGGAAGGAAGGAAGGAAGGAAGGAAGGAAGGAGAGGGAGAGAGGGAGAGAGAGAGAGAGAGAGAGAGAGAGAGAGAGAGAGAGAGAGAGAGAGAAAGAAAGAAAGAAAGAAAGAAAGAAAGAAAGAAAGAAAGAAAGAAAGAAAGAAAGAAAGAAAGAAAGAAATCCCCTAACCATCCAATCAAAAATAAACTCTTTCTGCTTCCAGTTATTTTATTGCAATATACTATTTCCTTCTTATCATTTTTCATAATCTGTAATTACTTGTTTTGTATATTTGTGTCCTGGTTTGTTGTTCATCTCAGGCTACGAGAATGTAATTTTCATAAGGGCAGAGACTTTATCTCATTCGCCATGGTATCCCAAGTCTGGAAAAGAGCCCAACACAAAATAGCCACTCTGGTAAACATTTCTGAACAAAATAAAACAATGAATATAAGCTATCAAATAAAAGCTAATTTGGAAAACTCATTTTCTATTTCTGTACCAATATCTTGCAGCATCTAAAGCTAAGTCATAGCATATGAGAAAAAGGTTTCCATGGGCTCTTCAAAATGATGGATAACTCACAGGATATAGGCTATTACTAACCAAGCACAAGAAATACCACTTAGGCCATATGCTGATGAGCAAACAGTTGAGCGGCTCCCTGAGTGTCCATCCGGAAAGGGAGCTAAAAATAACGGAGAATTGATTGTGCACCAAACACTGTGCTGGGTATTTTATCATATTACTTCCTTTAATACACCACTCTGAAGTATGCGTTGTCACCATTTTATGTGACCTCAGAAAGATAAGAATTTACCTAAGATTTCATAAATAAATGATGGATCTTAGAGAGTACGTCTGCCCAGCTCCAAAGCCTATATCCTTCTATAGCACTACATATCCTTACATCTTTTGTTTTATATTTAAATAAATTTAAATTAGTGCCCTTTGAATCTGAGAATTAAGGTGTAGTCCTGGAAGAAACCTACAGGGACTTTATTTTTCATCTCCTAGGGGACCTCCAAAACAGGAGAAGGAGTGGGGGGAAGGAAGGAGAAAGAGAAGGCAGAAACCATTGAGACCAGTTTCTGGCTCGCAAAGGCTAGCTGTCACGCAGTGCCACAGCTGGCTGATGGGAAGCGGGAGGGTAGGAACTGGCTTCTAGCCCCAACCTAGTGCTCTCATGCAAATAACTCACTACAATAAACTAGAAACACAGCTAAATAACAACGTAAAAATACAAAAGTTTAAGTTTGTATTAGGCACAAGTGAACCAAATCAGCAATAGATTCCATTAGTTAAAAAAAAGATTGAGCCCTGCCGGACCTGGCTCAGCAGTTGAGTGTTGACCTAGGATCCAGGCGATCGGGGTTTGATTCCCAGTCAGGGCACATGCCCGGGTTGTAGGCTCGATCCCCAGCAGGGGGTGTGCAGGAGGCAGCCGATCAGTGATCTCTCATCATTGATGTTTCTCTCTCTCTCTCCCTCTCTTTTCCTCTCTCTTAAATCAATAAAGATATATTTTTTTAAAAAAAGATTGATATCAAACCTCTTGGATGTGAACCTTCAAAGACCAGATCTGCTTTAATCACAGGGACAAAGTTGCTCAGAACATTGATGAGTTCATGATTTATTTCTTCTGAATTTTCCATCCTCAGGTCAGCACAGCTGGGCCCAATGTCCCTCTCTCACCCAACTACAGGTTCAGATTTGTTCAGAAGTTTAGTGTCAGTGAACAATCTAAAAAGCTGCCAAGGGTTTCTGAAACATAGAAGTCAGGCAGCAGAAACAGCAGAAATAATTTCAGGAAAAAAAATTCTTTGTAGGAAAAATCAGAATTGCTTTGGACTTTTGTATATGTATTTTACATATTGAAATATTTTGATTACACATTCAGAAAAATATAATATTCTCAGTGCTCAGGATATCTAGAAGTCTTAGTGAAGCCCCATCTATTTGCAGCTTCTGCCCGGCCATCCCAATCTTTAATAGCATCACTCTCTGAATCTCTCAATCACAAATTCATGGGGACAAAGTAACCCTTCAATTTCTCAATACTTATGTCTTAACTACAGAAGATTGTACAGAGAATCAGTTTCTATCTCAAAGGCAGCAATGTTACATGTAAGAAGCTGACCTTGAGATGGCTTGGCCTAAAAACTATATCCAGTAGAAATGTTCTATACTGAATAGTGACTAACTGAACAAGTTAGATCCTCTCTCATGAGGTGTTTGAATGAGAGGGATACAGAACAGTCCTCATCTGGTAGGAACATTAGGTGAAGAGGCAGGTGGAAATAGAAATATAGAGGACCACCAGTATAAAGGAATTTCTTGAGACCACTTTTCTCAGAGTAGGTGGAGCACACATTCAAAGTTGATCCTTGGCTAGGGTTACCTTTTTACTTTTAATTAATTGAATAATTATTGTTTCTATCATTATATATGAACTGCTGTGAAGTATAATTAGACCTCTTTTTATTTTTGTAACTAATGTTTTGAGCCCCTATATGTCTTATCAAAAGGAAGTCTGATTTCTTTCAACTCCAACCCACTTCCTCAATTGCCCAGGGACACTAAGGACTGAACTCAAAGAAAGAAAGTTAACCCTCTGAAATATCACTTACAAGAATCTTGCATTTGGTCCTTCCATTATTGCCATTGTTTCTCACTTCTATTTCTTTTTTTATGAAAACTTTGATTTGGCTTTTAAAAAAAAAATTTATTAAATTTATTGAAGTGACATTGATTAATGAAATTATATAGGTGTCAAGTATACAATTCTATGATACATTATCTGTAGATTGCACTCTGTGTTTACTACCCAAAGTCAAAACTTTTGTCACCATATATTTGACCACCTTTACCCTTTACTGCCTCTTCCACCCCCCCTTTCCCTCTGGTAATCACCATATTGTTGTCTGTGTCTATGAGTTTTTGTTTATTTTTCTTGTTTGATCACTTTTTGCTCTCAGTTTTATGTCCAACATATGACTGAAGTCATATGGTTCTTAATGTTTTCTGTCTGATTTATTTTGCTTAGCATGATATTCTCAAGATCCATCCGTGTTGTCACAAATGGCAATGTTTCATCTTTTCTTATAGCTGAATAGTATTTCATTGTACATATGTACCACATCTTCTTTAACTAGTCATCGAAGGACACTTTCAAAATTGTTTTTCTTCTGAAGCTTACTTTTGCCCAGCTTTGTGGATGATTTTTCTATTTGCCAAGATAGCCAGAGTGGATCTCCATGTTGGAGTCTGGGGATATACCTCTCTTAGGAACCACTCTCATGTTCCAGCAACTGCTCCCACGTAATAGTACCAAGACTGAGATTGAGAGGGACTCCCTGCCTCAGCCCTATATTATATCCTAACCAGCAAGACTTCAACACTTCCCAACAACAACAAAAATATTGGTCCCTTTTCTACCATTGAAAGAACCAGCCCATACTACTCCTTGGATATGGGAAATTTTATTTCAGGGTCTCACTGCCTGGCCCTGTCACTGGGTCTTGGCCAGGGCCATTCAGAGTCCTACTTTGACTCCTCTACAAGAAGTTCCAAGGAGATATATTTAGGATTATTATTGATCTCTTCCATTTGAGAAAGCCAAAGGTCTTCATTTATAAATAGGTGTAACTTTCTCTCGAGGAACACATTTCCTGACATTTTAGAGTGGTAGCTTTGACGAACAAATCTTCTACCACACCCTAACCTCAGGACTGTGGCTGGATCCTAGCCCTACCTTGGCATATGTGCCATGCCTTTGAGGTGTCCTTTTTATGTTTTAGGGGGCTCTTTATCTCCACCTAAGACAAGCAAAGGCCTGACATTTTAAGTAACCTCTTCTCTGGGGAGCCTATTTAATCTCTACTTTGACTGACACCCTGTTTACACACCCATAAAGGAGATACTTTAAGCCCAAACTTTTTAATATCTAAGCTCCTTGGCAGAAATAAATTAAACACTAGCAGGAAGACATTAATTCTTAATAGCTCAAGATGTGAGAGGAATAAAAATAAATCTGTGAATCCTTTGCCTCCTAAAAACTTAGATAGCAAGTCTATGCCATTCATTTTTTGTTCCTGGTACAAAGCTCTTATTATTTTTTTCTATTTCTTAGAGTTATCATGTTCCTTCCTTACCTTAATTCTGAATTTATTTTAGAAGTATTTACGTGGGCATTACCAATCAACAAAAATAGAACTCATTAGCTTTATTTTTTAAGTAGTTCTATTTAGAAATAGTTAATTTTTTAATAGTTTTTAATAGTGCCATTTAAGTAGTTTTCTAAATAGTGTTGTCCTTAATGACTTTAATAAGTGATATAAAACTCAAATGTAATAAGAGTTAACATGTAATTTGAAACCCTTACTACCAGATTCATTTTGTGTACCACTAGTATTTGTGGACATAATCTAACATTCCCTTTAGCTAATTGATTTTTTTTTTACATTGCAAACATTTGTAGGTTTGTTGTGGTTGTCGTTGTTGTTGTAGCAATACTACTTTAATTGCCTTCGCCTACTGTCTGCACTCAGAGTTAAGCCTAAATAGAATGGTTTTCATTTTCTACATTGAACATTATTTTTACTTTTCCTTTTAAAAACATTTTTCTAATCTTTCATTTATTCGTATTAACTCTTCTCTCAGTAAATGTTGACACATCTATTATATTTATAACAAAAGAGAATTTCATTATAGTTTTCAAAAGCACATAGGTTTTCATAATCCCTTTTATAAATTGATATTCTAAAAAACATATTAATATATTTTACTTTTATTTAAATGTTTTACAAAGCAAAATAAAATAGTACAAAGGGAATGTAATGTTTATTATAGTAGCAGTAATAAATGACTACCTAACATTTATTGGATGATGAGACTGACTACTAACGGCCTTATTAGATATCTACATGAAGTAACCTGGATATGCTGAAAAAATAAAAATAAAACATATCTCCTTGGAAGATTAAAAATGAGAGCCTGCATTTTTTTCAACAACAAACACAACTAAAGTTGAGGAACTTTTCTAATATCATGAAAAACTTTCAAAGTTATTACTTTGAAATTTACGAAGTTATTACTTTGGAACTGGCTAACTTTATTTCAAATTATTACTGTTGACCTAACAATACCAGGGATTGCCTAAACAAATTTAGGAGTAATAATTAAGGTAATCTCAAATACAGTGTTCTTTTCCTCCTTTCTTTGAAGTGGGTGGGTTTGCACACTATCTTTTGTATTTTTTCAACTGCTATTAATTTTCAGGATTGAAGGGAGGAAGACCTATAGGATGAACTTGAAAAAGATTCAACTAATTCAAACCCTCCAAAAAGAACAGTTAAATCTGTCAATTTGAATGAACTTTAAAGACGTTGTGATACGAAGCAGAATTATCACTGCTATTAATTGCACAGGCATATTGAAAGGACCCCAGAAAGCGACCTCCTCTAAAACAGAGAATGTACGTAGAAAATATGTCTCAATTTTCTATTCTGCACTTAGATAAATGTCAAGTGTATCTATCACCTCAATTAACCATAGGAAAAAAGCTGTCAAAATCTAATTCATTTTTAACAAGGCGTTTATTCTGAAACCAGCAGAGTGGGGCACAGATAGTTGCATTAGAAAGAGACGAGTGTCGCTGGGGTCTGTGCCACATGGGGAGCTTGCCATGTGCAAAATGCTGATTAGAACCATGGTGAATCTAGGCAAACATGTTAGGTGTTTGTTGCCTGGGCTGTAGGAAATCTGGGGTATTGCAGTCTGGTTGACTTTGGAATTGAGATTGTTAACACAGATGTTTTCATTTCTTAATGCCAGGCAAAATAAGGATGAACTGATGAAATGAATGTACTTTACCACCAAAAAAAAATCTTACAGGCAATTGCAAAAATGAAGGCAAGTTGTTTATTATAAGCACTTATTTTATCTTTGTTATCTTAAAAAATTAAATATGGAGCAGTTTTTGATATTTCTAATACTAAAACAATAAAAGTTATCAGATTGTTATTCAGTCACATAAATATTTGTTGTATACTTTTACACACAAAGAAATAAACTAGATGCATTAAAATACATGCAAAAAATTATAAAATGCTGATTCTTCTTTCCTGAAAACTATAAACAGTAAGACAATATAGTTACATATCACTGTAATATTGTTTTTTAAAAATATATTGGTCATTCAGCAATACCAGTGTATTGAATTGACAGTTTAGAGCTATACTGTTCAGTACAAGAGCCATTAGCCATATGTGGCTATTTAAATTTAAATTAATTAAATTAAATAAAACCAAAAATTTAATTCCTCAGTTTTATTAGCCATATTTCAATTGCTCAATAGTGACATATGGTCAGTGGTTACTATGTTGGGCAGTGTATTTCCATCTTGTGAAGAGGCTCATTGGAAAGCATCAGTTTAAAATGTAGAAATATCCTACCAAGCTGCAGGAATCTATTAAAATCACTAAGTTGAGTCTTCAGGAGTTAAAAAATAGAATTTTGACACATTCAAAAGTGCAATAAGGTATTAAAAACTGAGGAAATAGCATGAACAAAAGTCCAGAAACCAGAAAGAGTGGAGGGAGAAAAGGCTGCTTTTTTTCATTTATTTATTTTTGCTGATGGGAAAATAAAGGATAGAAGTGAGAAACAAGGTTGTAAATTTAAGTTGGAATTGTATCATTAATAAATCTGAATGGCAAAATTTTTTGCATAACAGCATGATTTTAACTTTGTTTTGCATATAAGTATATCCTGAAGTATGATACACAATATAATTTTAAGTGATACATTTAAGGCATTTTTTATTTTAACAGCTTTATATGTATTTTATCAATATGTGAAAAAATATATTATTATCACATAAAATCTGTTAATCACTGATATAATTGCTTAGGACAAGACTGAAGTCTTTTCAATTATAATAGAGTGAATTGAATAAAATTAACAGTCAGTCACTGTGTAGACAATGAAGAACCTTCAGGTTTGATAGTTAAGATAGAATGTAGTGTGTTGGCTAAAATCACCAAATACCAGCTTAAACACTTTCTAACTGTGTGATCATGGAGATATTACTTTTTCCTGGGCTTCAGTTTCCTCTTCTGGAGAAAGATATTAAGAGTGGAAATACCGTAAATACCTATGTACAGGATTCATGTGAGAGCTAATTGTAAAGCACCTAAAGGAGTGCCTAGCATGTCGTAAGCACTTAACAAGTTTTTGCTGTCATACCTATTAATAGTGAAATTTGCAACTTATTAGATCTGTGTTTTAGGAAAGATAATCCAGCAGCATAATGCAACATGAATGAGAGAAGATAAAAGCAGTTGGAATACAGATTCGATCATTCAAAGGTCAAAGATTGTGCTGTTCCTGAACCAAGTAGCAGCAATAGGACTGTTGAGAAGTGGGTAAGTTTATACATTCACTGAGCTCGAATAAATAGGACTTGGTAAATAATTTAATCGGAAGATGAAAGAAGCAGAGAGGTCAAAGGAAATACCAAGGTTCCCAAGTCTAGGTAGAGGGGCACCAATACATAGTGAGAAGCAGATGTTTGGAAGGAATGATGATGGGTTTCATTTCAGAAATATTGACTTTGAGGTTATGGCAAAAACTTCAGGTTGAAGCATCCAAAACACAGTGGAAATAAAGATCTAGAGCTATGAAAAAAAACAACAGCCAAACTACAGATTTATATTCTCCAGCACATTGTTAATCACTAAAACCATGATACCAAATGAGGCTGCTCTTGGAAAGAGAGTGAAGGAGAGAATTCCTAAAAGACATCTTCTTGTTCTAGGTAAAACGAGAAAACTGAGACAATCATTGAGATGCAGATAGAGATTCAGAGAGGTGGGTGAAAACCCAAGTACAAAAGAGGTACAAAAAGGAAAGGGCAAATGACAGTATTAGGTGCTACAGAGTGGTTGAGGTGGAAGGGAATTGAAAGAAGTCACTGGGTTTAATAACTAGGAATTACTGGTAACCTTAAAATAAAAGTATTGATATAAACCAGAACCAGTTTCCAAGCTTGACTTGAAAGCAAAATGTTGGTACTCTTTCAATAAGGTTGGTCACAAAAGGAATGAGGGCACGTATGTTAGCTTGAGGAAATGGCAGGAACAAGGGAAAGTTCTTGCTTATATTTGCTTTGAAAATTTTGCAGGCTGGAAAAAAAGTGAATGTAAAGGATGACTGAAAACTAAAACAAAAAAAGATTCACACAGCTAAATTCTGAAGCTAGTGAAATAGGAGTGGATTGAGAAAACATCAAAAAAGAAAAGACGGAGTAGGTACATAAAGATCCACAGGAAATTAGACTAAAATTAATCATTTTAGGTAACTAAGATCAAAACTTCTCACTATTCAAAAAAGATTTGCTGAGCATCTACAATATGTCAGACAGACACTGTTAAAAGCGGGTGATACAGAAATGAACAAGATAGACAGGAACCTGGTGACAATAGGTAAAAAGATTGTGTTGTATACTTGAAACTTGCCAGAGAGTAGATCTTTAACATTCTCACATACACACACAAAATTAACTGTGTGAGGTGATAGATGTGTTAATTAAGTTGACTGTGATAATCATTTTTACAATGTATAAGTATATTAAATCATAATATTGTACATTTTAAATATAAATAATTTTGTCAATTATACCTCAATAAAAACTATAATAAATAAATAAATAAGAAATGTGCCTCCTAAAATCACTGTATTATATGACATAACAAATCTATGTAATCTCCTAGTGCATAGCATATGGGAAGCAGCTAATGATGTTGTATCACCTTTATGTAAGTATAAAATTAATAATAAACTAAGAAGCAAAATATTGTTTTTTCATAAATGCAAATATCTGCTTTTTAATCTTTTATATTAAGCAAGTTACATACTCACAATTTTAAAATAAAGAGTTTGGGGAGGTTTGGGAGGTTTTTTTGGTTTGTTTGTTTTTCCTTACAATATGTTTTGTGACCACATTAATAATATGTAGATAGATTGGCAACTTAAAAGCTTGAGGTCAGAGAGAGAAACAAGAAGGCAGGTAGGTAACAGCTGCACCCACTGCCTCCCGCAACCACATCAAAATCACAACTAAAACACAGAACCACCATCCCTCAGAGCCTCCTGAGATCTGGCTGAACAGAAGCCCCACAACCAGGGAGCTGAAGCAGCACCGAGAGGGTAGGAGAGGTGGAGACAAGGGCAGAGCGGGGCTGAATTGTGGAGACCCAGCCGCGGGCCCACCGCTGGTGCCACAGTTTAGACCCAGGAGGACATCTCAGCAGTGGGGGTTTCCCGGAGGAGTGAGGGGTCCCAGCCCCACAGCAGGCCCCCAGCCCAGGGCTCCAGGGCTGGGAAGAGACATCCCCACAACTCTGGGCTGTGAAACCAGCGGGGACAGTGGCTGAGGGTCGCGGAGGCTGCGGGAGCCCCAGCAGCTCCTCTAAAGGGCCCGGCACGGACTCACCCGGACGCTCCCTCTGAGCCCAGCGCCGGGCAGCAGCCTGAAAGGACCTGGGACACTCGGGGGGGAACTAACCTGCCTGAAGTCGGGTGAGAGGCGGAGGGCGGCTTCCTCCCAGGCAGAAGGGCCGGCGGAGGCCACGGCTCCTGTGGCGAGTCCTCCCCGCACACAGCCGGCAGGCAGGCGCCATATTTGAGTCGCCAGCACCTGACTCCCACCTTTGGCCCCGCCCCGTGATTCCCGGAGGCCCCGCCCCTCCCCACCTGCAGCTCATCCGGGCCATTTCCAGGGGCTTTTCTCTGCAAGTGGCCTCTCCAGCCTCATGCTCGGGACTTTCCTAAAATCTCTCAAACAAGCAGCAGCTGCCCCATACGCCTTGATAAGTGGCCCCAGGCCTGGCACTAGCTGCAGCCTGCACTGGCTCATAGCTTGGCCTCTCCTGGGCACCTCCAAGCCCAGCACAAGCAGCAGCCAACTGCGGTTTGCTGTGTGGCTCATGCTGGGGGGCCCTGGGCAAGGCACTGGCAGAGGCTGACTTTGCACCTCCCCGGAGGCCCCAGAGACAGTGCACCTGGTGCTCAGACTTGACCACGCTAGATTATAACCCTACCACATCCCTGAGTGACACACTCAAAGGGCACACTTGGTGAACACCAAAGCTCCACTGAAGTAAATCCTGCTCCACAGGGGTGTCTCCAGCACAGCAGCTCTTTGGCTGTGGCTGCAGCTGGTCCTCACAGCTGATTGGGGGCGGGGTCAATTCCTCCCAGTGACGCCAACAGCAACCAAGGCTCAACTACAACAGGACAGTGCACACAGCCCACACAGGGGAGCACCTAGAAGGCCCAGCTCAGGTGACTGGGGACCTTACAGGACACCTACTACATAAAACCACTCTACAAATCCAGGAGACATGGCAGCTCTACCTAATACATAGAAACAAACACCTGGTAGCAGCCAAAATGTGGAGGCAAAGAAACATGCCACAAAGGAAAGAACAGAAGAAATCTCTAGAAGAGGAACTAAATTCAGTAGACCCAAGCAAGCTAACAGATACAGAGTTCAGAATTTTGTTTATAAAGATGTTTAAGCCGACTATTAGGGAAATAATGGAGAAAATCAATAACATAATAAAGTACCAATTTGAAATGAAGGCTACAGGAACTGAAATGAAGAATAATTTACAGGGAATCAACAGGAGAGTAGAGGATGCTGAGAATCAAATCAGCAGTGAGGAAACAAAAAAACACCCAACCAGAAGAGCAAAAAGAAAAAAGAATCCAGAAATATGAAGATAGTATAAGGAGCCTCTGGGGCAACTTCCGAGGCCCAACATTCGTATTATTGGGGTGTCAGAAGGGGAAGAAAGAGACCAAGAAATTGAAAACCTATTTGAAAAAATAATTACAGAAAACTTCCCCTACCTGGGGAAAGAAATAGACTTACAAGTCCAGGAAGCACAGAGGGTCCCAAACAAGAGGAACCCAAAGACGGGGTGGGAGCAAAGTGGAGGGGGTCAATTGGGGGAAAAAATGGGACACCTGTAATACTCTCAACAATAAAGATATATTTAAAAAAAAAAGAATATGCCATGGGGGGGGAAAAAAGCCTGAGGCCATAAAAAACTGTGGCCGGTAACTACCTCTTTATTTTTTACAATATTAGGTTCCCTGGACATTCTCAATAAATACTTGGTGACAAAAAGTATAAAAGATAATAAAAGTAAATGACTTGCACTGATTGATCTTGTTGTCTTAGTCTTATTTGCAACAAAAAAATAGGGAGTGATGAAAAATTTAGTCAGTGATGTACTGTACATGTCCATGTATAGCTTAAAATATCAGGCATTTTGCATTCACTTTCTTCTATCTTAAACAGCTGATCACCTTCAGCCATTCAATTATCAGAATTAATCAGTGAGAAACTTTAAAATAATGCCACAATTTGGGTTCAAAAAAATTATTAAATGAAATAGAGAAAATAGATTATAATTTAATTTTTTTTAATATCTAGGACATTCTATTATATCAGAAAACTAGAGAAGATACTCAGGACTAAAATTGGGGTAGAAGGCAGGGGAAGAAGTTTAAATCCAGGTTGACTTTTTCAGGACAGATAAAAGGACAGAATTCTTTATATTCCACATACAAGTGAAATTACATGGAATTTGTCTTTCTCTATCTGACTTATTTCACTTAGCATAATACTCTTTAGGTCCATCCATGCTGTCACAAATGGTAAGATTTCATTCTTTTTTGTGACCAAGTAATATTCTATTGTATATATGTACCATATTTCTTTATCCATTTGTCTATTGATGGGCACTTGAGTTTGCTTCCATATCTTGGCTATTGTAAATAATGCTGCGATAAAACTAATATAAAATAATAATGAATGTAAATTGTAATTGAAAAATTAATAAATAATTTTTTTTAAATAAGATAGAGTTCTAACACTTAGCTGCAATCTGGTTTAATGATGCATTTTAGGAAAAGCTACAGAGTCTCTATTTTTAAAAAAAGGAACCTGAACTTATTGAGTTAACATATTGTACAATGAGGCAAAATAAATACAATGTGCAAATAAAAGATGGCTAAAGTCAGATCATGGAGAACACCAATATTTAAAAATAGGGAAAAAACAGAAAAAGAAGAGAAAATAAAATGACAATTATCACAATAATTCTAAACAGTAAAATAACTCTGAAGAAAAATAATCAGACAATGGAATAGAGAGTGACTTCAAGAGTAGTTTTTGGTCAGCAAGAAAAGGCAAGGGAGGCCTCTCTGAGTTTGGATAACATGAGCTGTAATCTGAATGTGGGCAAGCCTGCCATGGGAAGAGCAGTGGGAGGAATGCTCCAGAAAAAGGAAATAGCAGTCAAGATTCAAAATGAGAATAATTTTAGCCTGGAGGAATAGAAAATGAAGAGAGTGGCCACTATATAGTCGAAGTGAAGAAGAAAGCATGGTGTCTTGAGTGAATATGGGTGTCAGGAGTGAGTTGTGTTTGCGAAACAGAATTTTGTAAGAGATAAAGAAATCAAGAATATTGAATCGATATAGAGATACATCATTTGCTCTTGCAATCTCTCCGTAACAATCTCTACTCCATCTACCCTCATTTGCTGGTATGATCTCATTCAGTTCCTTAGCAAAATTGTTCTGTATGCTGATGACTCCCAATTTCATGTCTTCTAGTGGTGTAGGTCTCCCTTTAGTGTTGCAACAAGTTCAGTTTTGTCCATTGGAAAATCTCATTTTTGAGGGACAGCTTAGCTGAATACAGAAACCTTGGTTGATCTTTACTTATCATTATTATCGTTATTCTTTCAGCACTTTGAATATGTTTTTCTAATGTTGCCTGGCCTCCATTATTTCTGATGTTGGCTTATAATTATGTCACAATCCTCTGTATGTTATGAGTTATTTTTCTTTTGCTGCCCTCAAAGTTTTCTCTTTTATCTCTGACTCTCAACATTTTAACAATGATGTATATAGGTGTAGCTTTTATTTACTTTCAAATTAGGGGTCATTGAGCCTCCTGTATCTTTAAGTTAATGTTTCTCCTCAATTTTTAAAAGTACTCTGCTATCATTTCAGGAAATATTTTTTCTGCCCCTTCCCCCTTCTTTTTTCCTCTTGACTCCAATTCAACTGATTTTAAACTACATGATACTTTTCACTTGTCTCTGAAGAAGCCTTGTTCATTTTTCTTTAATCTGTTTTTAATTCTGCCCTTTGAGTTGTATAGTTATTATGGAACTATAAAGGCACTTCCAGTCTGATTGTGAGCTCATCTAGTAAATTTTTCTTTTCAGTTATTATGATTTTCAGCCTTAGAAATTCCATATAGTTATTTTTTAGTTTCCAATTCTTTGTTAAAATTCTCTGTCTGTTCACTTAATATAGCATATTTTCTTCAATCTTTGAACATATTTTTCTTTAATTCATTGAATAACAGCTGCTCTCAAGTTTGTGTTCATTTAACATCCTGACTCACTTGCAATCAATTAGTATTGATGGATTTCTTTTTGCATATGAGCCACACTTTCCAATTATTTTCATGGCTAGTAACTTGTTGTTGCAGACTTGTCATGATATGTAATGACTTCGTTAGCTCAGAGCGACATAACAAAACACCATAGACTGGGTCAGTTAAACAGCAGATATTCATTTTCCAGTTCTCACCAGATCTCAAAGTTCTGGAGGCTAGAAGTCCAAGATCAAGTTTCTGACTGATTCAGTTTCTGATGAGTATTCCCTTCCTGGCTTAAAGACAGCTGTCTTTTCACTATGTCCATACATGACCTTTCCTGGGTGTGTGTGCAGGAGGGGGGTGGAGCTCTGGGGTCTCTTCTTGTAAGAACACTAATCTTATTGGATCAAAGCCCTACCCTCATAGCCTCATTTAAACTTAATTACTTCTTCAGAGGTTCCATCTCAAAATACTGCTACACTTGAGATTGGCATATGAATTTGAGCAGTAGACTAAAATTTAGTCCATAATAGATAATATTGGCCCTGAAATCTCTTTTCTTCTAGGATTATTGCTCTTCAGTTCCAGTAACCCACTAACTTGCCTGGACTTAGCCTGAAATTTGTTTCCTCCATGGTGTAGAGGAGCTGATGTCTCTGCCAAGTTTTCTTGGCTTCTAGTTGCTGCTTTTTTTTTTTAGCCTGCCCCCATGTTGGTTTCCTCTGTGCCTACTTAGTTTATATGTTTGCATTAATATTCAAGTTTGGGGTTCACTCTTTAGGTGGTTCCTTACTTATGGCTCTGCTACTGAATTTCCAGTTGCCTTTCCATCCATAATTCTGCCCTCTGATAAATCAATCTAGTAGGGCTTCTGTTTTCTGCCACTGAAGCTCTCTGTGGACTATGAAATGAACTCAATCAAATATATAACTCCAACACTTAATTAAAAGCAATTCTATTTTTCAAAAGCTGACTCCATGTCTATGTTCTCCCTGCTTTTATACCAGAGTCCCTGGGGTCATCTGTATACATGCATATTTTACTGGTCTGGTCAGCCAAACATTTAGACAAAGTTTATGCTCATATTTTTGGGTTTTAGCTCTTTTGTGGTGCTCCTGCTTCTAAAATGTTCCCTTAAACATTCAGTGATTCAGCTGCCCTGAAATTGAGTCCTGTAAGCTGGTGTTTTTCAAAAAAGCCACAAAATTGTACTTTCTACCTGCTGCAGTAGCAATCTTTCAATAGCAAACTCTTCTCAAGTCTCTTCCTGCCTTTGGTCATTTTCCAGTATCTTCAAATTACTGTGCTTGATTTTTTTCCAGTTTCTGTAATTGTTTTCTGCAGGAAGAATTGCCTGAACTTGTCATAACACCTATCATCAGTGATCAACTTAACACATAAATCATATAACTCACACACACACACACACGGTTACTTTAAAATAAATAAAAAATTGCTTTTCCCTACAACTAGAATAGAGTGCAAACTCAGTATTTTACAGGACTCTGCATAATCTATCCTTTGCCTAAATCTGGCATTATTTCTTTCCACTCTCCTCCTGTTCACTAAACTGAAGCTATAATAACTATCAGATAATCAATAAGCTGCCTAACCAACAGGTTGCCCCATTCTCATCCTCTGAAAAGAATTATGATTTTTTTCATGTTCTTCTTTTTTCCAGGTAGGCTGCATATCTCAAGAATGTGGGAGGTATAGTGTAGGAAAAGGCCAGCAAACAACAAACAAACTCTGAAGGAGTTGGGTAGCAAGCTTCCCCAGAATCGCAGAAATCCCCTTGAAAACGAGGGAGACATTTCTGCCAGGAACTGAAAACAGATCCTTATGGATCTGGGAAGCTTGTCCCCAGGAGGGTTATGGCCTTAAGAACAAATGTGAAGCATTAGCACAAAACAAAGCCATTTGTTCATGGGCATCTTATGGTTTCTACTGATCATTGTCTTTCACACCTGCCTTTCTGTGGCTCACAATAAAAATGGCTGGATGGTGAGGAGGGTTGTTGCAACGCCTCCAGAGCCTCAACCCTCTGCATCTCCACCTAAATTCTACATTCTCCTTATCTCGAGTTTTCTTCGCATCCCGTGAGCACAACAGTATAGGGTTTCCTGTCTCCCCAAACATATACAGAAGTGGGCCTGATTTACTTAAGGGTAATTCTATTCCCCTCACCAGTGATTAATTCAGGATTGATCACTTGGAAGATTTTGATAGCATATGAGAAGTTGACAGTTTCTGAGAAAATTCCTCCTCACTGTTCTAAGAGACATTCAGTAATTAATTTTTCTGCCCTATGAACTTGAATAAGAAAGTCATGATAGCTACTAGCATCCATCTTAAAGCCACAAAGTGAGCTGACCTTCAAGGGGTATACATCAAAGGTTAATGCAAACATATTAGGGAGGAAAATGGAAAGAAGGAAAAGAACTCTGGGTTCTTGATGATGGGATCTGTCAGGAAAGGCAGTCTCATGCTTATAGTCTTCCCATACCCTCTCATCTGCTAAAGAATGGGCCTTGGCCTGGAACACTCCCTTGACAAGAGATAAAGAGTCCTTACAGCCTATGCTGGGCTGATTACCTTACCTAGAAATATCTTTCCCTGCTTCAGACTCACATGTTCTCCTTTTTTCTGTATAAGCGTGTGCATCATGTGGCATGTGGCCAACTCCACTGCTGTCTCTGTGGGGAAGGGGGAGCAGCGTCCTTCTGCTTCGCTACAAGAGGGGTGTATGCAGGCCAACTGCCCACGTCAGCTGCCAGAAGAGACCCATTGGTCATGGGGGACCAATGCCCACTACAGAAGCTAATCGTGCTCTGTCTCTTCTCTACGTCCAGTCCCATGTTTGCATTGTGTTCACCTCGATGACTCAATACCAACATGAAATGGGCAGAAGTGTTTGAACTTCTACTCCTAATAAAATAGCCAACAGATGCCACTTGGCTGATAGGATCAAACAACCTGGAAAACTACCTGACCTTTGCACTTTTAGTTATATGAGCCAAAAAGTGTCCTAATTGTTTTAAACTATTGGAATTTTTTTCTCTCTTTTGAAAGAGTGTACCGGCCTTCTTTCCATTCCACAGAAATGTCAGGCTCGTTCCTGCCTTCAGGATTTTTCAGCTATTATCACTTCTACTTACCTCTTCCCCCAGATCTTAATTTGCTTGTTCTTTTTCATCATTCAGATCCCAATTCAAATAGAGCCTCTTCAGATAGTCTTTTGCCAAGTAGCCTCTTAATCAGTCTAGTCAACTTCACTATTTTAATTCGCCCTTCAATTTATCACTATTTTATATTTTATCATTCATAATTTTAACCTACATTTCCCAGTAAGTATGTCAACTCTTTGAAAGCAAACACTGTCTTGTTCACTATTGTATCCTCAGTGCCCACGCAGGATTTGACAGCTAATACAAGATCAACAAATTATTATTAACTGAAAAATAGCAGAAAGGTGTCAATTTAGTTGGAAAGGGTTTTAACAACAAAACTCGTTCTTCATTAGAACAGAAGTTTTCCAAATTTACATTATAAAACTGTTTACTTGCAAGAGAAAAATGTCAATAGTATCATCTTAAGTCCCTATTGTTTGGTTCACAGCTTTTTCTCCCCATAATTCCTTGGAGATTTGCTCTCTCCAAAATATCTGTATATGAGTTTTTACAACAGAACAGTCTCTTACACTTGAAAAATAGGTTTAAAGGTCATTTTTCCATCACTCAAATTCCTGGAAACAGATCTGTTTACTTGGGAGAAGAACCAAATACTATCATCTTACCATTAGTCAAAATACTTGCATTTTTATTAAATACCATCCAAATGAGGTTTTTCCAACCAGGCCTTGCAAATCAGCACCAGTTCATGTGTCCAGAGAACAAAACAAATCATTGAGATTGCACAAAAATTATTCACTACTTCAATATTCAACATCAGAAGAAGAACTATTCCTGAATGAGGGAAAGAAAAGTGTGCATTTTGCTGGAGTGAAGAGCTTGCGTTGACCTTTTCAGACTTAGGCATCCGTTTTCCAAAACACTGTCTAAAACAAAGTTAAAGGCCAGTTTTGAAAACACAGATTTCTAACTGTTACGGAAATGTAAGTGTGAAATATGGAGCCACCTTAGGACTTCTTGTTTTTGTCTCATCTCTAAAAGCTTCAGAACCCTTTTTATCTTAATTACAAATATATAGGGAAATATTGCAGGAAAAATAAGACTCAGCTTGTGCTAAGCCCCTCCACTCAAACACCATCTTCAGCATTCTTTCTCCACGCCCTTCCTCTGAACCACATGACACTTTCTTCGCCTCAACCTTAAATACCGAGCACCCCATCCACAACCGCTCAGAGTGTGATCTTCACAGATGAAGCCTCGGTGTACCCAGTAACTGTTTGACTCTCTTTTTTCACCTTGATTTCCTTTTCTATTCCCTCCTGTGAGTTAGAAAGCTCCTCTTGGGGATAATAATCGGGCAGACTTAAGCATAAGCTACGTTTTTGAAAAGAACCCTTCAGTTTGCAGTAGTGATTATGCCCCTATTAAGAATCATTTCCTGGGCCCTCCATTGGCTCCAGGTACACATTTCACACTTAGGTTGCCCCTCATACTTCCCCTTTGTTGTAGCCACTACAAGTTTCTCTTTTCTCATCCTAGAAAGTAGTGATTATTTTGACACTCCACTTAATGTTACTCTGTATGTAGCCATTCCTACTATAATATAAATGTAATGAAGGGAGGCAGCGAATCATTGCCTGAGGAAATAAAGTATTTTGTCTTCAACTTCAAGACTCATTTACAAACCAAACTTTAAGACTTGCTGACATGGAAACTTCAAACCTCTTTTAGAAAAACAAAGTTCTATTTTCTAATTTGCCTTGTAGGTTGGTGTTCTGCCTTCCCTGCCTCATTTGGTTTTTGGTCAACTCACTCTAGAACATGATGACAACGTGATACCCACATACCACTGGGGGTTACCCGTTACGCAAGCTGCTGCGCTTTGTCCCTGATACGCTCTGAAGCATTTTAATCATAGAACTGGCACAGATAGAAATCCACGAGCTGGCACTGGCCTATGGGCCGTGGGACTCCAAGTGCTGCAGTTTAAAACCCTCCACCGAGGACCAAATGCTACAGAGCAGAAAACCCACACTAAACAAAATCAGAGGGAAGAGAACATTGCCAAGATGCAGTTCCTTTTGGACAATTTTCACATTATAATCCCTTCGGGTACGATATAGTATCCACAATGTTCTCCTTCCTTAGGCTAACGTTGGCACCCCTTTTGCTTCCATCCCCATCAGAGAATTTATATAAATTGTAAGTCTCTTTATTTTGTTAAAAAGCTAGCAATAATATGTTATATTAATATAAGTAGTAGTACATGTTAAGATGACTTTGAAAAGCTAACACCCCATGAGATTACCTGACAAGAAAGGAATTCCACAGGCTTTGGTCCTTCAGTATTCACTCATTCTGGGAAATTCCCCTATTAGAGCAGGACACTTCAGATAGGCTTACTCCTAGCAGGCATTGGAGTCCATCTGTGGCACTGATGAAGTATCTGACCAAAGGGACACTGCATGGAGATTAAATCTTAAACAGTGACATTAAGACCCCTTCTTGGGAAAGGATACTTGGCTGAGACCCAGATTACTTCAGTAGTGATGGCTAATGGACACCAGAAAAGCAAGCATATAAGTTTATTAGGTTATCTGCTGGCAGACTGAGGACCTGGGAACCTTTCCTGACTGGTTAAATAAAGTGTCCAATGCTAGGGTTTCTCAACTTCTTGAATTGTTCTAAAGACTTAGAGAAAACCACCCAGTATGCCAAAATAAAACACTAAAATTTCATTAGCCCTACTCTCCACCTCATATTCAATGTTATGGGTGATTTGAATGTCTATGAACATGAATTACCCAAAACCCTGCCTAAAGTTTCTTAAATTACCTTAACCCTAATTATATTCATTTCAACTCTACTTCAGTCACCCACCTTGGATCCAACATCACCCAAAACAGCTCTGACTCTGTCTTTAACATTAATGCCCTGCTTTCTGACCACAACTCTCCATCCTTCCAACATTCTTGTATATCTTAATCCATTTGCATTTTAACTATATTGGCAGTAGAGTCAGTGGTTAAGTGTGATTGCTTGGATCTACATCCTGGACCATTTACTTCCTAGCTGTATAAACTTAGACCAAGCCTCAGTTTCTTAATCTAAAGAACATGGAACTATGTTTAATCTAGCAGATACTCATGCTTACATAATATAGTTGTTATAAAGATAAAATAAGATAAGCTGGTACATTTAGCACAGTCCAGGTATGGCACGTAGCAGTTGCTAAATAAATGTTATTTATTTCTTACCCATTTGGCTTTTTCCTAAGCTTGTTCATTTTCTTCTAATTTCTTCCATATCCAGCCTAAAACTGGGGCTTCATTATTGTCTTTTCTCCACATAACGCATGGACAAATGTAGCCAACTAGCTGCTCTGCTCCACACCAGGTCTGATTAAAATTAATGAAAAATTTACAACTGGGTATTAACTATCAAAATGTAAGACTTATTCCTGGCCAGTTTGGCTCAGTGATTAGAGCACTGGACCCAGGACTGAAGGGTCCTGGGTTCGATTCCAGCCAAGGGCATGTGCCTTGGTTGCAGCTCCATCCCCAGCCCCAGTTGGAATGCATGCAAGAGGCAACCAATTGATGTCTCTCTCTCACATCAATGTTTCTCTCTCTTCCTCCACTCTCTCCCTCCCTTCCATTCTCTTTGAAAAGCAATGGAAAAAAAAAAGAATTAAAATGTAAGACTTTTAAAAGCAACTGTGCTATTGTTATAATTCACTAAGCCTTTTACATGTCAACAAACAACAATATCTCTAAATAGTGACAATATCTATTAAAAACCACAGTCTTCAAATATCCTATATTATCTCTGTTCTGTTCTGTAACAAATTTAAGAATAACAATTCCTCCTCTTTGAACATTTGTTATATTATTTATCCCTCTTTTCCCTGTGTATGTTAATATTCCACTCTTACTTTTTTCTGAATCCATCATAACATTTTGTGAGTCCAAGACAACATGGAGGCTTACATACAATATTTTTAAATATTTACAAATTATAAATCAAACTAATAGAACCTTCTGATTCTATTCAAGACGGAGTAATGACAGCCAGATTTCCTTCAAAAACACAGGCAAAGTATATAAAACAATGTTTTCTAAGACTTTGAACAACAGTAGACAAAGGACGGTAATCTCTGAGACATGAAGAACATATGAGGTAAGCTGGACAATTTCTTTAATTTACTGCCTTAAGAGAGATCTCAGTCAATGACAGGGAGAGGAGGGGAATCCGGAAGGACCTCAGTGGATTTCCTGAACTGAGGATATAAAGCTGAGAGAACAGGGAGAATAAAGCTGCTAGAATCCACTGGCCAGAGGAGCAGAGAGGAGAGAATTGCTCAGAAACAGAACCCTGACATGAACACCAGGTCCAGAAGACTGACTTCCCCATCATCCAAGCTAAGAAAACGCATCATTCACAGATAACTTGGTGAACTACTCATGATGGTCTTGCATCCATGTGAGAAAAAAATTAACCCTAAACTGTGCACTAAACTAACCCCAGCAAACAAGTCATAACAGGAAAACCAGAAAGGAAAAAACTGTTTCCAACTAACTACATCTGGAATGAAGTACAGGAACATTTATAGAAATACAAAAGATATCCAGCTCTCAAAACAAGTAAAATTTACAGTGTATGTCATCCAGTCAAAGATTACCAAGCTTCCAAATGAAAACATGATCCATAATGAGAATTATCAATAAAATGAAATTGACCCAGAACACAGGTGTTAGAATTAGCACAGAAGGACAATAAAATGGTTACAATAACTGTGTTCAATGTGAAACAAAATTAAGTACAGACATGAAAGATATAAATAAGACCCAGATCTAACTTCTAGAGGTAAAACCTACCATGACTGCGATGAAAAATACACAGAATAGGATAAAGGTAGATTAGGCATTGCTAAAGAAAAGATTATAAAATTTGATAACATAATAGAAACTATTAAAAATTAAACAGAGAGGAAAACATAATTTTAAAACTTAAGGGGCAGCAATTAACTGTAGAACAACTTTGAGCAACCTGATATACAAATTTAACAAAGAGTATTTACAAAATACATCACTCAACATCAGAATACACATTCCCTTCAAGAGCTAATAGACTCTTTGCCGAGCTATACCACAGATAGGCCATTAAACAAGTCTCAAACTCAAAAGCATTCAAGTAATAAAAATGTTCTCCGACCACAATGGAATTAAATTAGAAATCAATAACAGAACAATCTCTGGAAATCATTAAATATTTTGAAATAACACACTTCTAAATAACCCACTGATCCAAGAAGAAATAAAAAGATAAATTAGAAAATATTTTAAACTGAATAATATTTTTTTAAAAACAGTATATCAGAAAGCTGTACTGATGGGGATGTTTATAGCATGAACCGCCTATATTAGAATAAGTCAGATCAACAAATTCAGTTTCCTCCTTAAGGAACTAAAAAAAGAAAAACAAAACTAGTAGAAGGAAAAACTAAAGCCCAACAATATTTCTCATGAACTTAGCTGCAAAGATTGTAACTAAATTTTTAGTAAATAGAATCCAACTACCCATATATAAATACATTTATAATATATATGTATATACATTATATATATATAAATAATAATACATCATAGCCAAAGAGAGATGAATCCTTAAAAAACAGGGTTGATTTAACATTTTAAAATCAACATAATTCCCCATAATAAAGAAATAAAAGAAAAATAATTATAATTTTACTAGAGGTTTTAAAAACTTTTGACAATACTAATATTCATTCCTATTTTGAAAATAGAAAGAAACAATAAAATCCATCAGAAAACTAAAGGTAGAAGAAAATTTTCTCAACCTGATAAAGGATATGTACAAAAAAGGAATAATAATAAATACAGCTAACGTAAACCCTTAATAGTTCAGAACTAAATGCTTTCTTGTTAAATTCAGAAGCAAAACAAGCAAGTCCACTCTTATCACACCTATTCAACATTGTATGGGAGGTCCTAGCTACTGGAATTGCCCATATGAAGAAGGCATTCATATTTTAAAAAAGAAACAAACCTATTTACAATAGATATCATTGTCTGTATACAGAGTCTGATGAAATCTACCAAAAAACTGGTACTTGTAATAAGTTTATCAAAATAGACAGATACAAGATCAACTTATAAAAATCAATCTTATTTCTAAATATTAACAATGAACAATAGAAAACTAACTTTAAAAAAAATTACAATAGCATCAAACGAAATTCTTAGAGTTAAATCTGACAAAAGGTGTAAAATATACAATAAGAACAACAAAATGGCCCTGAGCAAATTATTAAAAGATCTAAAGAAATAGAAATATCATTTGTTCATGTATCAGAAGGCTCAGTATTGTTGAGATATCAATTCTCCCCAAGTTGACCTACAAAATCAATGCAACCATAATCAAAATTCCAGCAGGCGCTTTAGTAGAAACTGACAAACTAATCCTAAAATTTATATGGCAATACAATGGACCTAGAATAGGCAAAACAACTTTGAAAAAATAAGTTTTGTAGTGCTAACACTGTCTAATTTTAAGACATCAAGCTATAATACTCAAGATAGTGTTGTACTGCCCGGCTGGCATGGCTCAGCCATTGAGCATCAACCTAGGATCCAGGAGTTCGAGATTCGATTCCGAGTCAGGGCACATGCCCGAGCTGCAGGCTCTTTCCCCAGCAGGAGGCAGCTGATCAATGACTCTCATCATTGATGTTTCTATCTCTCTCTCCCTCTCCCTTCCTGTCTGAAATCAATAAAAACATATTTAAGAAAAATATAGTGTAGTACTGGCTTCAAGATAGCCATATAGATCCAAGAAACAAAATAGATCCCTACGGCTATAAAAAATGATTTTTTTTACAAGGGTACAATAGCAACTCAATGGAAAAGTATTATCTTTTCAACAAATGGTACTGAAAATTTGATTCATTCCTTGCACAGTATACCAAAAATAACTCAAAATGAATCCTACACCTAAATGCAAAACCTGAAACAAAATTTCTGAAAGAAAATCTATCTGTGACCTTGGGTTAGGATAATATTTCTTAAATAGGACATCAAAAGCACCATTTCTAAGAGAAAAGAAAAAAAGATAGACTTCATTGAAATAAAAAAGTCTACTCTTCAAATGGCATTATTTAAAATGTATAAAGATAAGCCACATACTGGGAAAAAATACTTGGCAGTTTCTTAAAAAGTTCAACATATTCCCACCATGTGATCCAACCCTTTCCCTGCTAGTATTTGCCTAGGAGGAAAGCAAAGCACACATCCATACAAAAACGTGCACGAGACTTTTCATAGCAGCTTTATTTTTTACAGGCAAAACTAGAAACAAATGACCATCTACAGGTTCACAGCTTAACAAATTGTATTATGCCCATATAAGGGAATGCTACTAAGCAATAAAAAGGCATGAACTATTAAAAATGCAACAACATGAATGAATCTTAAAATTATTATGTTGAGTGAAAGCAGCCAGACCAAAAGCAAGAAAACAAAATACATGGTGCAGGATTCCATTTGCATAAAACTCAAGAAAATGCAAATTAATCCAGAGTGGCAGGAAGCAGATAAGGGGTTACCTGGGGGCTTGGGAGGAAGGAGGGTATGGGAGGCGCATTGCAAGGGGCACAGGGAAACTTTTGGAGGTAAAGAATGTTTGCTATTTGAATATTGGTGATGTCTCATGGGTCTATACATACGTCAAAACATCAAATTGCACAATTTTAATATGTGCAGCTTATTGTATGTCAACTATACCTCAAAACTTTGAGAAAATAAATAAATTCAGTTAACAAACCATTACATATATTTTATTATCTTACCTGAAACCACAGCTTTATAATGACCTGGAAAGACAGGCTTAAATTTAGAATTCCTAGACTCCTTGGAGTTCCTACCTTTCCACCTTCACAGCAGCTACTCCTTGGCCACCCCCACCATCCCCACACTCCAGCCTGGAAATGAACACCCTGGCAGTTCTCAAGGAGGAAAAACTCAGGAACAAAGTCGAGATAGGTTATAGATGTGTGATCAGAGTATGTTGGGCTCAGGATTCTCTTTAGTAGAGTGCATCCCTTGGGTACAAACAGAGCCAACAGGCCAGAGGTGGTCCTTTTGGAAGTGTAGACACTGGGAAGAAGCTCTATTTTCCTGAGTCTAAGAGGGACACTTCAGACCTTACATACATTCAGATCTCTCTATTTACAAAAACAATAATAATAATAACACTTTACTTACTCTATGTTCCCACTTTTCCCATTATTACAGCCAAACTCTTTCACACATTTTACTCTATTTCCATACCACCATCACCCTCCCTTGTTTATTTCTTGCAATCTGGATTTAACCTCCACCAAATGAGCAAAAATTATAAACACAAATCAACAAAGGCCTCCTAATTCTCACAAGACATAGATGCTTAAGACAGTATCTTACTCTGCATTTGTGTCGCAATCCACAGTGGCTGTTGCCCCCTGCTCATGTTCTCCCCTACCTAGGCAGCCAAGATAGCCAAGGCTCCTGGCTCCTCTCTTCTCCTCCAGGTCTTTCTACTCCCCCAAGAACACGTTGCTTCATGTAGCCCTTTGAATGCTGACAATACCTAGACTTCTATTCCCAGCCCTGACATCAAGAGATTCCTCTTTGTAAAGTCACACACATCCATGTTTCGGTAGTAATCAGGATACTGTACTCTCACATTTCTTCCTGGAAGACTTCAGTCACATCTTTACAATAAGAACATATCCTCAAGTGAGGATTAAGAAAGAAAAGAAACAAAAAACCTCAAACACATATTTCACATGGCCCTCCCATCCCCTTTTTTATACCTTACATGCTCAAATGCAAGGTAAATTTCTTTTACCCAAAATGAGCTCTCAAAAAGTAATAAAAAATATTAGCTTAAAATAAATCCCGTCAAAAAGTGCTGTCTCAATTCCTTTGTCTTGAATTGCATTGCAGGGATTGGGCGAAGACCTTAGCCCTAGGCTTCATCAGTATTAATTTTCAATGTGTGTATATATTTGTAGATAGATGACTGACAGAGAGAGAGCAAGGAGTTAATAAGGCAAACATATAAAAAATAAAATTAACACATATTTAATAGTTATTCCTGGAGCCTGGCCAAATGATTCTAAGTGTTGATATTGTGATAAACAAGATTACTTTTAAAAGCAATTTGATAAATGGTTATATTATGGAATTTAGCAAAAATACTAAAAGTCTTAAGTTAGGCTAATTAATACTTATGTCTCGGGATAAAATTCTCAGAAACAGCACTATAAACAGATATAAAAGTATAAATGGGCTCTGAAAATCTGGTGACTCAAGAGAATGTCTCCAATGATAAAAACTAAATGAGATTACATGAAATGTTAGATTTGTTAAAGTTAGCATAAGCCTTTTGTGACTAAATACATTGGCCTTCTAATGGGGGAAATAGTGTTGCTTTATATTGGGCATAAAAGGTTTAGTATATTACAATATTATTTGACATGGAAAGTGACTATATATTGTTAAGTGAAAAGAATTTTATTAAACAGCATATAACGTCATATCATTTTTGTAATGGGAAAATGTCTTTCTATACAAAACTACCTCTTGACAAGATATTCACCAACATATCGACTGTGGTTATCACTAGATGGTGGCAGATTAAGGATAACATTTTAGTTTCCTGTTTTTCTCTCTGTCCAAATTTTCTACAACATACATTGTTATAATTTTGATGTTAGAAAAATAAAAGACAAGAAAGCAACATCTTTGAAGCCTTGTTAATTTTGTGCTTCACTATTATTTGCTGTACAAGAACAGATGTATTTGTCTAGTAAGATGTCATTTATTTGTAACATCCCACTATGGCATATTGGTTTTAATTTCCATCTCTACACTTTTTAATATAAATGAGGTTTGTGTTCCTTTAAATTGGCTATTAAAAGATAAGAAGAATCCTATACTGTTGTATATGTTCAAGTCATAAAAATACATTTAGTGAACCAAATGAACCCAATGATCAATATTTCTTCATTTTCTAATACTAGATAAGTAACTCAGTTGCCGTTTTTGTCTTATTTCTAATTCATCAGAGTTAAAGGTGTCCTTAGTCCTTAGATAAGAATTGAGTGCTCTGTGCTGAGGATCAGCAGGAGAAACTATCAAACTACATCGGCCCTCCTGCTGCCTGACTGGCCCAGGGGATCCCTGGGTCCGGAAAATGTGAGTGTGAACGTCCGTTGGGAGAAGGGAGGCCAAGGCAGGGGACAGAGAGCACGGGGAGGTCCTCAGGGGAGCAGAACCCGGAGCAGCCGCCTGGATAGTGAAGGGACACGTGGAAGTGGCTCCCCCGGTGTGTCTCCTGTTTGGAAACCTACAGCTTTGCATTCTCACTCAGTGTCCTCTATGGGTTTTTAATGTATGTTTTGTTTCTTTTCTGTAACTCTTCCCTGAGAGATGAAAACTGAACTAGGCTCGCCTGGTAAGATTCTCTTCCAACATCTGGTGTTCACTGCAGCTCCGTGAAGTTTACTCTACTGCTTCTTCTCATCTTTGAATTCAGTGTATTTGTTCCCTTAAGAGCCACAATTTTACAGGCATTACAATAAAATAAAATATTTGTTTCCAAAATTTTCCTTCCTGCCCGTCTCCTCTTTCTATCCTTTGCTCAACCCAATATACATGAAAAGTCTTAGCAATGAATCCCTTAAAGAAAGCCTGTCAACTGATTAGCCAGTTTATACTTATAGTTGAATCGCTCTGTGAAAAAGACCTTCCTTTGCAAGTAGATGAAGATCTTTATGAGGACTCAAAACCAGTTCCCAAAACAGGGAGGGTGTAAATCGAATTTGAATTGGAAACTTAGAGACAGCAGGAAGTGCAAAGAGAAAAAGGCATCATGAAGAATCATGCCTTTCGAGAGCGGGGACATTTTTAGTGAGAAAACTACCAGGACCTCGTAGGCTGGAGGTGAGAATGAAGGCATGTGTGCTGGGATACAGGGAACAACCCTGCCCGGGGGCAGCTCTGCTTAGTTACTGAAGTGCAGCCACCTTAGGAAAGTCAGATCCTGTCACTCGTTTTATTGAGTAGTGAGAAGGTGTTTAGAGATTATGGGCGATCTTAGAGGACAGACCTAAAGTTTGCCCTCATATAATAGACAATTGATATCTATTACAATATTTTAGGAAATGATGTGTCATAGTGGAATTATTATTTTTACATAAGATTGGCAAAGAATTGAAGAACACAATGGGAAGGGGAGAGAGGGGTCAAGAAAACTCATTAGAAAACCATTGTAATAATCTGGGTGCAGGGTAATAAAGCCTGGATTTGGGAACAGAGAGGGTATGTCAAGAAAAGAATTCAGGAATAAAAATAATAAAGGGTGGCAGATTGGGTTATGGGAATAGAAAAAAACATAAGGAGTTGAAAATGTCCTGAAGCATAAAAGAATTGTGGTACTAATGACAGAAAGGGAAACATTAGGATGAACTCACATCACAGGATTTGTGCCTATCTGTAGTATTCTTGATAAGTTTGGGTTCCCAAAGTAGCTGCTAGCAATTCCTTAAAAAAAGCAATTTGTTGTACTGACTTAGAAGTGGTAAAAAAATAAAAAAAATTTAAAAGCCTTTTCTGGCCCCTAACTTACAAGAAAGTGCTTGCACAAAGGAATATAAAAGGGTTTTCAGAAAAGTCTAAAATGCTACTTTCCAATACAGAGTTGAATATTTCCACTACCCCTTAGATATCCATCAAGTCAAATGTTACCTTTTTTTGTCTTATTTAAATGGCATTGATTTATCACGTTTCTAACAATTGTTTCACTTAACTTAGAATTTAAAAAAACAATATGTATATTTCCACAGTTTCTTCTGGCTCTGCGGGCATGGCCTCTGAGTTTTAACAGTCCTTTTGAAGTCTAACTGGAATAGGCAATCCACTGTGCTCGCCGATATCATTCTGAAACTGTCTGACCGATTATTATATAAAGATGAGCGTTTCACTTAATAAAGCCTTAGAGTAACACAATTTGTTACACCATAATTAAAGATGGACACATCTGTTCCATTTTAATTCAAACTCCTTTGAACATAATTACATAAAGCTGCAAGAACAGAAATTCTCAGTCTCAGAAATTTACTATTAAAAAAAAAAAATCATTCTGTCTACAGAAACTACATGGTCAAAGGACAATTTGTAAAATGATGTCAAATAGTTGTCTCTCACGCTGTATCAAAGCACGAAATAAAGCTAAGACCCCAGATTAAAGAACTGTCCCCATATGAAAGCCATAATTAGTTAAAGAAACCCAGGTCAAGGACAATCTTTATAAGAAATACTCACATTCCATCCCTGTGGAGAGATACTATCGCTATATATTCTTTTAGCCCATAGAAAAATAAGAAAAGATATAACAAATACTGAGGGTAGTTAAAGGAAAAACGAATATAAGACATTCAACATTTGTGCATTAACTTTAAACCTACTAAACTCTAAATTTTCAGTTATATTAATTTCATAGACCTTAATAGTGTATTCCCTTCATAAGGGCCTAGCCATTATATCCAAAATCGCTTTTAGGTTAATAATAATCAGATGCATAAATAAAGAAAGTAGAGGTAAAGGAAACCCTATGATTTCAGAATGATTTCTGAGAATTTAATAGCATGAGTTAAATGGCAAGCCGTGCACACAAATATCCCTGAAATGTAGGCTGCTAGTCTGTTTTATTTATGTTTCCATATCCTGAAGATGGCTTAATGAGGAGATGCAATCAGGATTAGCTAAGCAGTGAGAACTTGGAGGGAACAGGGTGGCAGTAAGATTTATATAAATATTTGCAGAGACTGGGAAGAGCAGATGCTCCTATAATCCAGACAATGTGTGTTCACTTCGTTTTAAAATAAAATAAAACATTTGAAAGCCAAAATATAATTAATCAGAGGAAATGCTTTAATCAGCATCTTCCAAATCCTTAAGCACTGCTGAAAAGATTAAAGAAACATGAAAGAAATTAAAATATAATATTCAAAAGAAAACTGGAATTAGTCTATTCCAGACATTCTCCCTTTATTTCAGATGTGGGATGGAGCATGAAGTTAATAAGCATTTCCAATTGCTGCCAACTAGTGAAATTTCCTAGGTGTTTAAGGTACAAATAAATCACCTAAGACTTACTGTATAATTTACAATGTGATAATGATAGCTCTCTCTTCATTATTAATATATTATGAGAAATTTGTGTGCTTGACCTTACTTCCTCTAGTTTTTAACATAGATCTTCCCAATCAAATTGGAGACAGCAAGTTTAAATGTCAGGTTTATGTCCATAGGTACACTACAAAGTTAAAGAAGAAGTTGCCTATCAAGAAAGAAATTAGTAGGTACTAATTTGTATCATAGAGACCCCAAATAAATGTGATTAACTTTGAACTCAGGTTTGGGCTCAGTTCTAAACTCAGAACATTTCTTGCTATCATTTCTGTAGTATCTGCCCAGGATTTGACGAGCTGCTCAATATAAACCTATAATTATTACTAAAGCCCAGAGAAGAACAATTTAAACAAAGGATTTTAAAACAATGTCTCAAGGAAATAAAAAGCACATGCATTCATGACAAGATCAAAATATATAATCATGTAATAAAGTTCAGGCAATTGCCCTTTCTACAAACAAAATTTTGTTGGTGGCAATTATTTCATGTGTATCGTCATATTATAAATATTTTAACATAAGATGAGCCCCTGCAGATAGTTAACAGCTTACTATTCTTTTGTTTGTTTGTTTTATTTTGTTTTTTCTATCACCTCTTATCCCCTCTATGCTCTTTTCCACCTCGACCCACCCCTTCCACCACCACCCCGACACATCCATGGGTTCTCTCTCTTTTTCTTTTTTGCTCAATCCCTCCGTCACCACCCAACATTCCCCGCTCTCCGCGCCCCCCCCCCCCCAGCTATCTGCCTGCTCTCTACCTATGAGTCTGTCTCTATTTTGCTTACTAGTCTCAATTGCAAAAGGACCTTTTAAATAGAACTTGAGCCTGGTTACAATTTCTAGCAGAAATACTGTTTGTATCTACTAAAATTCTACCACAAAGTCTAGCACTTGGGATTAAAAGTCATGGAAAGTTAAAAATATAATGCTGCAAAAACATTGCCAAAATTATGATTATTGAAATGCCAGGGATCAGAATTTTTTATTGACTTAATTGGGGAGATATTGGTTAATAAAATTATGTGGGTTTTAGATGTACAATTATATAATACACCATCTGTACATTGTACTGTGTTCACCAACCTAAGTCAAGTCTCCTCCATCACCATGTATACCTACCCCTTATATCCTCTTCAACCTCCCCACCAGGGATCAGAATTTTGTTATGTGCCCTCCTATAAGTAAATCTTAACAGAAGGGAAGAGTGTTTGACCATTGTGAGAGATCCATTGTGAAATCTAGACTGGGAAAATGAAAGCAATGTCTTCTGTGTTCTCTCATAGTTGTGGTAACTTTGAAAGCCATATTTGTTTCTTATATATTAACTATTTGATTTTCTGCTTTAGCAAAAGAACAAAATATCAAGCAGCTAGTATATAACTGAAAAGAAGGCATAGTTTCTTGTCTCAGTCTCTAGATGGCTTTTATTTGTTTAGTAATTTATGTACAGTGACCCTTTGATCCCCATAGCACTGACTCTGTATATTTCATTGTCATCAGTTTACCATTGTTACAATAGTCTATATTTTACTATATCATAAAGTAATTTTGAAAAGTTGTCCTATTGAATTTATACACCAATGTCACTCTTTATCAAATGGGGCTGTGTTGCTCAAATTAGTGACTTTTACATAACAAATCAACAAAGGATTTGTAACCAATCCCAATAATAATGCTTATTAAGAGTATGGTCATGTCTATCAACAGACTCACTGGACAGATAAGGGGCAGAAACTAGTTGTAAGAATGTTCCCTTTATTCTGTCTCCCTCTTCTCATTTCTTATCAGCACACTACAGAAGGGACATAGAGTTTAATTATTGTGGTTGCTGAATATCATTACCACCATCTAGCAAGTTTATCACTTGTCTTAAGGAAATCAGAAATTAAGTTCTGTTGGGGAGCCTGCAACTGGGAAACTATCTGGAAATCTGAGTCTCATCTCTGCCGTGATGTTGCTGTGTAATCGACCTTCTGCATGGGCCGTGTTTATAAGATGAGAAGGTTGGCTTAAGGAAATGCCAACCCCAGGCACTTGTATGCTGGGCATTGTCAGAAGCAAGTCAAGGCACAAATGTAATCATACAGGGAAAATTGCTCATAAATCAGGAACTGTGCTGGCTGATAAGGCATCCTTTAGCCACATGTGACTATTTAAATGTAAAAATAAGTTAACAGTAAATAAAATTTAAAATTATATTTTTCAGTCACACAAGCAAATTGTAAGTGCTCATAGCTCCATGTGGCCAGTGGCTACCCGTAAAAAAAGAAAATTCTTCATAAATTATTATGTTACATCCATTAGTTCCTGGAACCGGAGATGATAAAGACCAAAATTATCAACCTGCAGAACTATCAACCTGTTTCTAAGAGCAAATGGATGTAGCCAGGTCATTTACATACAGTGTGGGTGTTTGTTTTTTTCAAACCATGGCTCTCACCATTTTTTTTCCTGACAAGGAAGATATGCAAATGATTCTGCTTCCTTTTTAATAAAAAAAGTTCTGAATATATGCTCCTCGAAACTAAAGTATGGCTCAGTGGTCATGTAGGACCCTCAAATTATTTATGTACACAATACCGTAGCAAAGCTTTGTTTCAAAAATTATTAACTATGGCATATTAGCTGCTGCTCAAGCACACACATACACACACACACCACAAACATCTTTTCAAATAGACACTATCAAACAAAATTAACACCAAAAATAACATATTCCTACCAGCATATAGGCAAGCAATCTGAGTTCAGTGACATTTCTTTAATAACTACTTAATAACTTATGTGATTTTAGATAATCCTTTATTTATTAAAAAAGAGAATACAATGAATAAAAATATGTCAATATATAAGTAATTATAGAGCATCACTATCATTTTCAAACATACCAAAATGTATACCTTCAAATAAATGGTACTCAAGGAGTTACTTTTCAGAAAACTGAATTGCCTATTAGTTCTCTGAAATGTTTTAGTAGTGTCAGATCTTAATACACTGGAGAACATTTTTTGTTTTTGAAAATAATTCAAGGTTATATAAAACCAAATCTGGAACATAATTTCTGGTTATAATCAAAGCACAACTAAAGAGTAATAAGGCATTTCTTCTGTGGGAATAATAATAATAATGAAGCAACATTTATTAAGTGTCCATGAAATATCAAGAGATATTGAATATTTGACATAATTATTCTAGTCTTGATAATTATTTCCCTATCTTACACATGAGAAAACAGCTGTTCATAGAAGTTTCACAACTTGCTTAATATCACATGGCAGGCACATTGCAGAACAAGTATTCGAATTCAGAAATATTTAGCCAGTGCGAATCTGGGATGCTAAGGTTAATTCTCAATGAAAAATTCCAAAAAGTGTTTCTTATTTATAATTGTTTTTACTTCCACAACTTCTGTTATAACAATGTACGCTTCTGGTCAATATATAATGTACATTTTATGATGTGATTTTTTTTAAAAGAATATAACTTGTGAACTCAATTATTCCTCCAAATTCATCTTGATTATTTTTAATGTAGAACATCAATAAATCTTTCAATAAAAATTAAAAAGTCTTCAAATAAGTATTTATTATAAGTAAATATTAAATCCTTTGGTATAGTTTTATAAATTTAACATGGGTACTTTAAGTTTATTTTTTATTTTTATTTTTTTAAATATGTCTTTATTAATTTCAGAGGGAGGAAGAGAGAGGGAGAGAGAGAGATAGAAACATCAGTAATGAAAGAGTCATTGATCGGCGGCCTCCTGCACTCCCTCCACTGGGGACTGAGCCTGCAACTCAGGCATGTGCCCTGATCGGGAATTGAACTGAGATCTCCTGGATCATAGGTCGATGCTCAACCTCTGAGCCATGCCTGTGGTGCATGGGTACTTTAATTTTAATTGAAAAGTAAGTATGTGTCCATATAAATTTGCAATATGAAAAAATAAAAACAGTCACTTGGCTGTACAAGTTTTAGTATGTCTATAAAAGACTAACAAAATTTGCTACAAAATATTTAATTTGCTCATCTAGCATACAAACATTGATTTCAGTGTATTAGTTTGTGAAGATGGTATATAGCTTTAAAATGTAACCTAGAATGACTATCTTATATACATTTCAATAAGACAAAGGCTCACATAAATATCATGTACCACTGAAAACTATCAGTTAAGTACCTAAACCTAAGATAAAGCTGTTCAGGTGGCGTACTAGACAAAGCGAAGTTACTACAGACAGTTTGTATCAATTAAGAAGGTTCAAGCAGTTATTTAAATACTTGAGGCTATCCATTAGTTTTCAAAGCTCAAAGAAATCACCAAAACGTAATTATATCCAGCTTGGTGATTGGCACTTAAGTTTAAAAGAGGTTAAGAAAGCCCCACAGGTCACTACTGAACAAATCGCTCCTGACCACAGTGCCAGTGATACCTTAGAAGAACAAGATTATAGAGATGAGATCTTGCTATTTAAGAATGTGCAGTTTTTGAAAAGTAAGAAAATTTGAAATAGCAACTACTATTTGAGAAAAAAATGCCAATGAATCAGCATAAAATATGCCATTTGTGAACAATTGAGTTAGTTTCTAAAAACATGTATGCAAACCACATGCAATTTTTTAGAAAATAGTGAATGCTATAAACCTTAAATTCAATCTCAGAAGCAGTGCTAACAAGGACATTCCCTCCTACTTAGAGGTTTCCTTTCCGTAGATGTGTCTTAACCCATTTAATCATGCTCCTAAATACTACCTCATGGCAGGCAATTAAGATTCTGGAAGTATTCAGAATATACATCTGTGTACCCATTTCTTTTGAGACAAGAAAAGAAAATTACTTAGCTGTAATTCTTACTCTCGACGAATCGTAATTACAATGACTGTAAACCTTTTGATCTCAAGTGCTTCCCCAATGCATTTGAGATTAAAAATGAATATTCCATCCAGCAAGTTTAAAATCATTCAATATCCTCACATATAGGTGAAGGCACCTCCAATCCTTAAAGTCCAAAATGTATCTAAAAATATCAGCTTTACATTGCAAGATAGTAGAAAATAGTGAATAGATGACTCAGAAGATCAAAATGAAAAGTAAAAAAAAAAAAAATTACTTCAATAGGTTTAAATAAAGTGTCTTTCCACTTAAGGAAACAACCATAAGTAATTGGGAGCTGTTCTGGTTAACATTCCTTTTACCCAAGAATTATATGGTTTATCAATGTTCAAAGATTTATAAATATTTAGCTATGGGTGATTCAGTATTCCCTTCAGGATTTACTTCCTGCCTTGAGAATCATCAGTAAATACATACATCATTGCACAATCTTATAGGTGCACAATGCATAGGAAGTGGGATTTTTCTGCACATACTTTAAAATATATGGGGAGGGGGATCTGCTTTTAGTTTATCTAATGGACATGTATCTCTTAATCATAAAATAAAAGATCTGAACAAAAGTTCATTTATTGACTTTTTTAGATGTTGAATTTTCAGGTCAGTAAGACTTCAATATATACAGAAATAACAGCACACATGTGTACATACATACAGACACACACACATGGGCATTCACATAATCTTAAACAGCACAGAAAGGCTTTAACAAGCCCTTGTAGATATTTATAAGCAGCCCTATAGCTTAGAACTCACCAACACACTCCAGCTACTGAAACATCCTTCGCATCGCTATAGCCGTAATGACTTCCTCCTAGCTCTTCATTTAATTTTCACTGGTGAAGAAATAAATGCCTAGAATCTTCATTATTCCATTGCTTAAATCCTGGATGCCACGAGAACCTTAATGTCCTACCCTCATTGCTGGAAGGTGAGGGTAGGGACTGTGAAGAGGGGGCTGTGCGTCCACTCCCACCTTCAAGCTCACTTCATAATGGGAGATGTGTTCCAGAATCTTGGGTAGAATAAGTTTTTCCATAGAAATAAAATCTGAACAGCTGAAACGTCCCAGGTAATTAGTATTACAATTCAGCCACTTACAGGAATTTTTGGACTAGTCAGGTTAAACATATACTTTATATAATATCAATATTATTAGAAAAATGCATTTGAAGTTTTCAAATAACTTAAAAACCAATTTGGGGAACGCCCATAAATGAAAAACAAAAGGGAAGAAATCAAAGTTATGACTCTATAAAATCATATAAAATTTTACATAATTTTTAGTGGACATACTTTTCAAATATTTTTATATTGACAAATGACCGAATTGTAAGTAGTAAAGTCTGGGGAACAGAGTTTTGCCCAATATAGAGGAGATATGAAAATGTCAGTCACATATTCATGTGTATGATTTTTTATTCTAATTCAGTTGGCTGTTTTGTTTTATTTTTCTTCTAAAGCCCTGAAAACACTGGACAATTTCTCCCTCTTTATCCAAATTATCACTTTTGCTTTGTTCTTTCTCGATTATACTAATTATCATGTTAACAAAACCTCCTCTTGACCCCACCCTACACATTAACTACTACTCCATTTCTTTCCTTCCTGTACCGAAAATTTTTTTGAAAGGGTTGCCTTTACTTATAATTTCCTGTCCCTTTCCTCTCAATCTCTTAAAATTGCTCCAATTAAGCTTTAAGCCACCATTCTACCAAAACTGTTTCTAGTTTTTAATAAAGTTAATAAAGTACACATTCCATATGACTCAGTAATACCATTCTGAGGCATTTACTTAAGAGAAATAAAAATGTATCCATCAAAAAAAAAAAAAAAAAATCACTCCTGATGTCCTTGTTGTTCAATCCAATGTGCAGTTCTCTGCTCTGGACATAGTGGCAGCATTCAACACAGGCGAGCGTCCCTCCTCGTTCCAACACAGCTCCCACTCAGTGTTTCTTCTGTTTCTCTTTCATCACCTCACCTGATTTCCTGGTTACTCCATCTATTTCCTTAGTGATCTTGTGAAATTTCAGGACTTGATGTTAGTACTTTAACGGCATTGTTCCATCATTTTTGTGTTGTCTATGGTTTCTGATTATGGTTTGTGATTTTATGAATCATTACTTTCCTATAGGTAATGACTCATTTTTCTCTTGGTACTTTCAAGATATTCTTTTTACCTTTGATTTTTATATCTGCCTTGACCTGGGTTTGCTTAGCTTCCTGAATCTGTTGAATTGTGTCTTTCATCAAATTTAAATTTTTTTCAGACATATTTTCTCTAAATACTTTTTTTAAAAAATATGTCTTTATTGATTTCAGAGAGAGGAAGGGAGAGGGAGAGAGAGAAGTAGAAACATCAATGATGGGACTCATCATTGATCGGCTGCCTCCTGCACCCCCCTCCCCGACTGGGGATGGAGCCTGCAACCCGGGCATGTGGCCTGACCAGGAATCAAACCACGATTTCATTTCCTGATCCTAGGTCGATGCTCAACCACTGAGACACTACAGGCCAGGCTCTTCAAATACTTTTTATAGTCCATTCCCATTCCTCTCTTCTGGACCTTAATTACAGTTGTGTTAGACCTTTTGATATTTCCACAAATTCTTAAATCTCTGTTCAAATTTCTAAGCCTTTATTTACTTATTTGCTTTTTTAGATTGAATAATTTCTACTGATCTTTGTTCAAGTTTACTCTTCCTTTGTCATCTCCATTCTGCTGTTTAAGCCCATCCAGGGAATTCTTTAATTCAGATACAGTGTTATTTTAGTTCTAGAATCTTCACTGGGTTCTTTTTTATGTTTTCTGTTTCATTGCTAAGATTTTCTATATTTTTATTCATTATAAGCACCCTTACTTTATCTCGCTGAGCACTGTTAACATAGCTACTTAAAAATCCTTGTCTGCTAATTCCAACATCTGCATTATCTCAGAGTTAGCTTCCATTAATAGCTATTTCTCTTTAGAATGGTCACATTTTCCTGATTCTTCATATGTTGAATAATTTCAGGTTATTTTCAGAGCATTGTAAATGTTATGAGGGGAGGATTTATACTCTATTTTATTCCTCCAAAGAGTAGAATATTTGTTTCGTCTCTTAGTTAATTTAATTGGACTCAAAACTACAAACAGTCTCACCAGAAGTAGCTCAAATGTCAGTTCATTTCTTTTGTCTTTAGCTGAAATCTTTCCAGTCATGAATGATTCACGTATGGGATAGAAGGTGATAAAATTTATACACAAGAAGTAGGGCTCTCCCTTTCTGGCTCTGTTTCCCCATTCACTTTCTACTCTCTGTGATTGCCCCAAACTGTCTTCTGATTCTTCAGTCCAGAAAAACGTTTTATATTGAAGTTTAAAGCATTTCTTGTAGAAACTATAAAGATGGTACTCAAGCTAAAGCTGTAAAAAATAAAAAATTCATTCAATCACTTTTTACAAATCGCAATTTCTCTGTGTAATCTGCCTGGTTTGCAAACTACTCAGAACCTTTGAGTAGTTCTTTCAGTATTTCTTTTAGGATTTATTATTATTTGCAAGATGGAGGTCTGTTAGAAGATTGCTCAAACCTGTTAATGGGGAACCAGTCCTCAATTCAGCCCATGACTTTAAATATTCTCTCGATGCTGAAAACTCTCTAATTAATATCTCCAGTCAAGATCTTTCCAGACTCGTGTGTCTAATTGCATGCTCATCTTTTCAATCAGTTGCCAGAATGACATTTCAGACACTATATAAGACCAGCCTCCTAATCTTTTCTCCAACACCAAACTTGTTTATCAAGTAGCCTTCCTCATCTCATTCGATTGCAACTACATTTTTGCAGTAAGTCAGGACAGAAAACTTTGTAGTTCCCTTGATTCCTCTATCAAACATCTGCTCAAATCTTACATTGAAAGTAATCTCACACTGCAGCAACCTCACCCCACCCCACTCTCCCCATCACACCTGCCTGTGCCACCGTGCCAGAATGAAGCTCCATTAAGGCACAGGTCTCTGCTCCCAGTATATCTCCCATACCTAGAACAGTGGCTGGCACATAGTAACTTCTCAATAAATATATGTTGAATAAATAAAGGTCAAGCCGCATCCTGCCTAATGGCAGAAAACAGAATCTTAGTCATTCCCTGCTATCTTTGCTCATTTGAGGTTTAAGTGTAGTTCATTCTAAATGTCTCATCTTTTTCTTTCTCTGCAGCCTGGTACCTAATTTTCAGAGGCTTATATTGTGGAGAGGGAAGCCAGGAAGAAAAGTCTGGCCTGGGGCTTCCCTCTGCACTACGCTGTGACCTGCTGAGACGGCCTCTGCCTCTCCTGTCTCTGCTCCTACATTCATCCCACTGCTAATCTCTGAGAACCACTCATTACTCCATGGTCTGCAGTACCATCCAGCAAACAAAACTGAGGAGTCATTTTACTACACTGCTACTCTCATTCAACCAATTTTGCACCCTCTTTGAAGGCAGTGGAAAATTTAGCTATTTTCCCAGGCTTCTCAGGAGTCACAAAAGCCTTAAATTTAAACTTTATTGTCCTGGATACCACAAAAAGCCTTCAGGACTCACTCTCTTGTCAATATAGGAAATATCTTCAAGAGTAAAACTTCCTGATATCTCAGAACTAGTTTCCTGTATGGATGAAAACAATAATAATTTTCCTCCCACTTTCCTAAATTTTTCTGACTGAGCTAATAATCAAATTAACATAAGATAGATTAACAGAAAAAATGTACAAATTTAATACCTAGGTACATGAGAAGATGCCATAATATGAGACCCAAGGGCACACTGGACAGTTGAGGCTTATATGCCACCATTCTAGAGGCAAGGAGACACAGAGAGGACTTTGAACAAATGGGCATTGGCTAGATTCTTCCCCATCTGTCACATACTAGTTTATATGAAACTATAGATATCTATAATGATATCTCCCTTCCAAGAGCAGGTCCTCTATCTAAATCTCTTTTAGGCAGTTAGGAAGAAGGTCAAGGTTTTCCCTGAGTCTTTTATTTCTAGCTTAGCCCAGCCAGGCGTGGCTCGGTGATTGAGCCTATGATCCAGGAGATCACGGTTCAATTCCCTGTCAGGGCACATGCCCGGGGTGCGGGCTCAGTCCCCACGGAGGGCGTGCAGGAGGCAGCCGATCAATGATTCTCTCATCACTGATGTTTCTGTCTCTCTCCTCCTCCCTTCTTCTCTCTGAAATCAATAAAGACATATTAAAATATAATAATAATAACTAGCTTAAAATAGTCAACATCCCAAAAAGTATATTAAAAGGTTACAAACTCTGCCTCCCCCCCCCATACTTTTAGATGTTCAAACTTATCTTGGGGGTTTTATCACTAGTCCCTCCCCCTGTTTTGAAATGACCCTGGGTCTGGAATAAAAGCAGAGCTCAGGCACAGCTATCTTCCTTCCTCTCCTGTTCTGCTCTCCTCTGCAGGTCACCAGAGCTCTTGGCTGGAGTGGGGGAAATTCAGGAGTGGAAAACAAATATTCTTCTTAAATACTTCCTTCTTGTCTAGGAAGTGAAGTTTTAAGTTTAAAAGCTAAGGATTTGCTGCCCCTTTTTTCCCAGTCATCCAATGATAACATCAGTAACTAATACCTGAATGCCTGCATGGGAATTAAGGGTCTTAAGGGCCCAAGGAAAGGAAGTCAAAAAAGTTTAAATGTGAGAGAATTCAGTCAGGCAGAGAAAGGAGGAAGTGACGGTGTGGAGGATATTTTAGTCAATACTTCAAAATACCCACAGAGATTAGCTCTAATCTTTACCACTTGAAGAATTTATTATACCTGAGTTACCCTTTTGTTAAAACACACACACACACACAAACAGGTAGCAAAAATAATTTTAAAAGATAAGAAATTACAATTAATCTTTTTCCCACAAGGTAGATTTCCAGAGTAATGCTGAACTTAACTCAGTGTTTTCATGAAACTAGAGAACATATACGAACACCGAGGTCTCATGAATTAAGTGAAAATTCAAATTGGGTAAGAGTGTGAATACCTTCCTGTCTGCTCCCAAGTGCGTCTCAGAGATTCAGGAACACACAAGTGATGGAAGAAAAAGAATTATGCTCCTTTGAAAAAGTATTGAGCAACAACCTGACCTAACATATTAGCATCAAATAAAGCCAAAATCGAAATGAAGAAATTCTTAGCCTTAATGAAGGTCATATGTAAACATAAAGAGAATTCCACACTAGTTTTAAAAGGAAACTTGGGAAATTAACTTCCACACATGATTAACTTTGAGGTTTTTAGAGAAAAGTAACTGCCTATATCCCAAGTAATATTATTTAAATTTTAGTTTCTTTTATAATTAATGAAGCAATTCAAAGTGATTACATTTTTATTGCAAGAGAGTAATTTTTTTTAAGTCCTCAGGATATTTGTCCAGGCGTTTCCCTTTGCCAGGCACTGAGGCCAGGCTCTGCCCCGGCTGAAATAGCAGGCAGCCTTCCTGGGTGCCCTGCTCAAGAAGGTCAATTTCATCTCATTTTAATTATTCACTAACTCTGTAGTCTGTTTATGTAATTTTGTAAATTATATGTTTGTTTATGTATCTGCTCTGTCATCTGCATCCTACATCAGATTATGCACTGCACAAAACAAGTTGTGTCTTTACATAATTTTTCACAGTATATCCATCATTTAGTATGATGCTTAGTACAGAGCAAGTAATCAATTAAATGTTTGTTAAACAAATAAAAGACAAAGTAAATAAAATGTGCAGTTAAATTGCTCTGAGAAAAAATTTTAACCAATTCATAGTTTTCTGATTGACAAATCTACAAATACTTGTTAAATGTAAGGATGTTTTCTGTTTTCATCTTCTTCTAAGACTCCATTGCTTCTTTACCCACTGTAGAGGGTTCTGAAGGTAAATGTTTAACAGCCTACCCTTTGGATGAAAAGTAATGCATATGTGTATATACTTAAGCTTACTGTAAATTTTACTGACATCAAGGTTATATAGAATACACTTTACAAATAATCATATAATGTACATTATTCTTTATTGAAAATTCCATAAATAGCCCATTGATTCTCATAGAATGCTTTTGTTGATTTTTGCCAAACTCTTGCATCCATATTCAATCTATATTTGAAACTGACAATTTTAATGTGGATATCAGTTCACATTTTGTTTATGTTGTTGAGTACAATAAAAATGCCAAAAGAGAGACACATGTCAGAACTTCACCCATTTGTCAATAGTGTGGGCAACTTTTTTGACAAGTCAGACAATAGTTTCCAAATACTGGTAAAATATTTCTCAAATGCTGTGGTCCTCACAAGGTAACACCTGTACACACAACACATGTTTAAGTTTAACCTGCAGCATTTGTACGCTCTCCATCACTTTCTTATGGGTAGATCAGGAGTAACATAACTATGTGTTATGTTACCTTTTTCTGTAAAAGGTAACATAGCACATATTTTAGTCTATATAAGCTGAAGACTGCGCTATAATTTCTCCTATTTGCTGTTATCATGCAAAAGCAGCCATAGACAGTATAAAAACAAATGGCTATGTTTGTGTTCCAATAAAACTTGAACTATGTATAATAGTCCAACTATGTACAAATACAACTATATACAAAAAAAACAATGGACAGGATTTGACCCAAAGGATGTAGTTTGCAAATTCTTTGCCTAAATTATTTACAGAAATATATACCTGGTACAAATTTTGGCACTTGCCATTTTTATGATGTAAATACTCGCACCTTGCTCATTTCAAGCTACCAATGTGACATCAAGTCATGTTGAGTTGGAAGGAGATGGACAACTGAATAGAACACCATATTATAGTATTTTCACATACAGATAAAAAATATATATATATTAAGAGTATGGATAACAGTAAAAGGTAGTAAAATAACTGGAAAGTGATAAGTTGTATTAGTTAACTTTGTTTTTAATGTAACTTTTTTACTTGGATTTCATATAATTTAAATTTTTAAATGACTGTGTTTAAAGACTAACTCATAAAGTTCCTTAAAATTTCAAAATCTGCTCTTCTGAGCTGATAGAAATAGGTTTCTGCACACAACAGCCATATTTCCTTTTTTTCTTTTTTTTTTAAATACATTTTTATTGATTTTTTTTTAGAAAGAGAGGAAGAGGCATAGAGAGAGAGAAACATCATCAATCAAATGTCTCCTGCAAGCCCCCTAATGGGGATCAAGCCAGCAACCTGGGCATGTGCGCTGACTGGGAATCAAACCAGTGATCTCTTGGTTCCTGGGTAGACGGTCAACCACTAAACCACACTTGCAAGACTCCATATCTCCTTTCTTGACACACTCTTTACCCTTTGCATCTCTTACTTTAATCTGGTTCTCTTCATTCTTCTTTGACTTTCCCTTCATTCTTGTCAGGTAGCTCCTTCTATTTTCATTTTCAGTTTATAGAATTCAATGTGACTGCTCTGTCCCCACATAATCCCACAGCATGTTGACTTAGCATAACTTCAACCACTCCCCCATTGCTGATTATGCTCAAAAATATATATTTAGTTCTGCATTGTCATTCACATTACTAAATGGCCTGCTATATGTGTGTATGTGTGTGCGTGTGTAATATCCCCATACAAATACATATATATATAATACACACAATATAAATACACATATAATGTATATGTGTATTTCCATGTGGATGTTTTGATTCCTTACTGTCATTTCAAACTTAATAAACCTAAACCAGTCATCAAATTTTCCAGTCCCCTTCCCTCATGCCTTCATTGTTCAAGGTATTTTTGTCAGTCAGATCAGCTTGAAGTTTCTAATTTAACTTCTTCATTTATATCCCTTCTTATACACATTTCCTGCTAAGTATCTTCTATCACATCTCTCTCTATTCACATTTCCACCGCACAGCTCACATCTGAATTATAGTAATAGTCTCTCAGCTGATCTCCCTGTCTTCAAACTTATCCATCTTTTAGAGTTTCTTATAGTGAGGCTCATTTATTCTAAATCCTGAGTTTATCATACTTAAACCCTTGATAAAGACCTAAAATTGATTTTATTGCCTACTTCACTAAGCTTAAATTTCATGCCTCAGTTTCAAGGACTTCATAATTTAGTCCAATTTATCTTTACTAAGCAATGCCATTATTCAATCTCTCCCTACGGAGATAAAATTCTTAAATATTGTAACTTGTACTTCATTTTTATATAGGGAGTCAGTAAATAACTTGATTTATTTCTTGTATGTTAATATATTTTAAATGATTGGAGTTGCGTTAGGAAAATGAAAAGAGATGTTTCCATTTGAACAATAAAATCCAATATATTAAAGAAGATGTAGCTATCCTAAAGATGCTTCATAAAGAAAAATTTATCATTTATCTATTAATTCAATAGGCTGAATAAATGATCAAGTCCTAAGAATTGTGCTAAGTGCTAGGGACACTGGTATGAAAAAAGACATTTTCTGACTTCAGAAAGCTGCAATCTACTCAAATAACATTATAATCAGCATATTTTTAAATAAAATTGCCTCAGAAAGTTTGCGAGTTTTGCTTGAAAAGGTATTAAAAGCTAAAAATTCACACCTCATTTTAAGGGCTCTATAAAGTGCTCATTGGAGAATATTTTCTTCATTAAGTAAATTAGATAAGCCATTGAACAGGACAATTTTTAAATTACCTTTTTAAATATACATATAATTCCAGGAAATAAAAAAATATTATAAGGATCTTTGAAAACATTTTATCTCATTTCAAATTTTAACAGGAATTTTTATGGCCCAAACATTTCGTTTAATCTACATTTTTATGAGACATATATATTTACATTTTTAAAAAATTTCTGGCTGTTTTTGAGAACTCAGAATATTTGGGGTTATAACATGTGTTCTACCAAGAAAATCGATAATGACATACATTTTTACATGTGGGGAAAAAACCTTTACTTTTAATGATTAAATATTTCAGGTTAAAAAAAGGAAATTAGACATGTTTAAAAGTTCTTCTTCAGCACCGTTTTTTAAATGCTGATTTTAGACCATATGTAATCTCTTGAGCAATTATTAATATTACATAAAATACTACAGATATAAAAAATATTGTAACAAATATTAAAGAATTATTACTTAGTTGGCTTCTCTAAATAAATAAAAGTGCTACTTGCTTTCCCATTAATAAAATAACTATAGAGTATCACAATTTATTTTCCTAATGTAAATTCAATAAAAAGTCCTAAGTCATAAGAAAATTGAGATTCTATTATGAACAACTCTCAAAGTGTTAGAAGTGACTGTCCATTATAAAGAAATAGACAATGCAAAAGATATTAACCTCAGCTATAGGGAAGCATAAGATATGCAATATTTCTGCATCATAAAATAATAGTAATGAAAAATGACTAAAATCCAGAGTATATAAATTCTCGATTATATTTTAAAGTGATATTAAAACATTTAAGAAAAGGAATGCATTTTTAAGGATATAATATAGATATGGTTTATCCACCTGGATTTTATAAAATTCTTAATCTCCATCATTATATGAAGCCTGAAGAATTAGCTTTCTTTGGTTCAGGGGGATTAAGTAGAAATCTGTCTTCAATGTTCCATTAGCTCCAGTGGTAGACATTAAATCTCTTTCTTGGAATTAAATGTCTTAAGAATGTGTAAAGACAGAAAATGAATCTTTTTGGTGAACATTTTCTTGAGTAACTTTGTGTTTCTAATGTGATAATCTGTATGTTATCTTTAAACCACAGCTAAACCACTTAAAAGTAACTTGGAGCTGGGAAGGAAGTTGGATGAAGATCTGTTTCGGTTCTCAAATGCTATGATCTCACACTATAAGGCTTTTTAAAAATTGCCTGAAGAGCTCATTACACATTTTTTTCCTAAAGTTAACCCGGATGTCATATCCTTTATCCATTAAGAATTTTAAAAATTATCCTCTAGTAATCCAGTACCAAACCTTATGGAAATTGTCAGTGGCCAAACCAGTGTCGGTTTTAGACATGTGTGATATGACAAGATATGAAATAAAGCTCTTTCTCACATGGCTGATAAACAGGTTCTGTTGGCAAACGCAGAAAAATGTTCATAATGTGTTTTGTAAAAAGTAACACTGTGAGGATATGTGCACAAAGTTACTGCTTTGGAGACAGAGATACTAGCTTTATTCTATAAATTATGTATATTTTTTCAAAACTAAATATCACTTCTATGGAAAGAAGGTAGAAGCAGTAGTGGAAAGAAGGTTGATAGAGGACAGAGGAAGGGAATGGGGAACAAAATCTGCTCTCAGAAACCACCTCGGCAGCTCACTAGTTGCTTTACCTCAGAAAAGTACTTAACTTTCAGGCATCATTTTTCTCATGCAATTGATGTGAGAATGAAGAGAAAGTTTAGTAAAACATTTATTGTACACTGGAACAAAACTAAAATAAAAGGTAATTTAATACTGATCCCTTTTCTATTGAAGGTTACTATATACTCCTACAGGCAACCTCAGTTTTTTTAAATTCTTTATAAAGAAGCTACATGACTCATTTGTTCAGCAGCAGGAATCCAGAAATGTGGTCATATACCTCAAGTGTGGGTTACATTCTGTGCTGATGAGTCATAAATCTATATTAAAATGAGTCCAAAGTGAAAAATTGCAGTATGAATATGTTGGTTAAAGAGATACAAAGTTTTGAGGAGGCACCACCTATGAGGTTTGGATTCTTTACTTTTTTACATCTCTCTGTGGAGCTTGCCTTTCTGGTCCTTTAAAATTCACCAAAAAAATGAGAATAAATATTTTTTTTCTGGAACAGTAAGATCATGTCAAGCAGAATTATTGTAGTGACTTTGAAGTAGAGGCAGTGTGGTATCTTGTCTTCGGGCCTCAGTCATCAAATATTTCACTGAGCCACCCACTGCTCCTGCTGTGTGGCCCAGTCCATTCTAATAGCTCTGCTGCTCTGAGCCAGGCTCAGGGGCCACAGGACACTGTTAAAGCTGCCCATGATCCCTCCTGCCAAGGCACCGGCAAGCCATTCTACCCTCAGACCTTGCAGCCTTACCAGCAGTGCTGTGGGATACAGGGAGTGGTTGTTGCTCATTTCAGGGCCCAGAGATTTCCTCTTCAGCATCTTCTCTGACCTTCTAATGCATCGAGAAATATTTCCAGTCTGGAGGGCAAACGCCGCTGTCCAATATGATATGTTCAAGTCATTTTGTCTATACCCATGAATCCCCTTCATCATTCCAAATTCTTCTGAAGATTTAGCTTTCAGAAAAAATGCAGAGAGACTCGCCATTTTCTTTCCATTCTACCCATGCCTGGTTTGATAACCTCGGGAGCAAAATACCCCCTTAGATGGACACAATGAATAGGAAACCAATGCCCAAAATGTTATTGGTTCACAAATATCACCTCATATTTTCTATGTTGCTGAAATCATTTCAAATGTATGAAGGCTCTTAAGAAAATCCTATTGGCCTAATTCAGATTTGTTGCCTCTTTTTTACTTAATTATTTTAAAACCAGTCAGAATATCCTTTATAAGGGAAATAAAGGTGGTAGAGTATGTGACAGCAATGGTCCTTTTTTCAGCTATTTTTAACTCCCCACCTTTCACACTATGGAAATGTGGGTAGAGAAACAAGAAGGATGGTAGGAAAGGTCTAGTCTAACCTGAAAAAAATCCCAAAGGATGCTCAGTCTATTCTCTACTTCAGATAGTATGTGATCTGTGCCTTACCAGCCCCAGGTTCCATGGTTTATTTCCACTCGTATTTATGGCACTGTATACGGTGACCTTGCCTCCAGTATCTTCAGCCTCTCCCCCTTCCTCTTCCTTCTCATTAGCATTTGAACAAGCTTAACTCTTTTCAATGCTGAAATACAAAAGTTTTCCTTCCCCCTGTAGGCCCCCTGTAAACTACCACTCCTTCTCTTCAACCTTCAGGCCCAAACTTGAAAATGTCTACAGGCTGTCTAGCTTCCCTCAAACCACACAATGCTTACACTTCTGTCACTAACCCTCCATTGTCTACACGGATACAGGCCAGGCCCACAGGGCGCAGCAGGGTCTGGCTCTCCTGGCACATCCCACGCCCTTCTCCCATGCCCAGCCAGGGCTATCACAGTATTAAAATATTTGCTAGCTTCATGATCTCTCACAGGCCCCTCCTTCTCCATAAGCTACAACCTTCTCGAGGCCATTTAAACCTGTTAAAGTAAGCAGATTAGGCCCAAGATGGAGCTTCTAATGTTAAGCCCCACAAAGGGCTTTGTCAGCAAGACCAAAGTTAACCAAGTTTTTATGCTTAACTCTCCCAGGAAAGGAAGACCTAAGTCAACCCATCAGCACTTGCCTGCTCAGCACGGGTTACCTAACCCTGCTCTAAGACTTCCCTTTGCTCCGTATAAGGAAAGTAAGCCTACTTCAACCAATCAGCAAACGCCCCGTTATAACTTTCTTGTTCCTGCTCGCTTTGTTCTAGAAAAATCTCTCACTTCGGACAGCTCTTCAGAGCTCCATTCTATTTGCCAGATCAGGTGCTATTTGATTCATGAATCTCTAGATAAAGCCAATAAGGTCTTTTAAGTTTATTCAGTTGAATTTTGTTCCTTAATAAACATTTATATTTTCTAAAAAAGCTCCTCTAGCCCCCTCAAGCACTCCTTCTCTGCACCCTTTCCATACTTCTGTTATCCTACTGATAACGTTGCAAGCAAATGTTCATTTCCTTCCATTTCAGTTCAGCTGCAGGGAAAAAAGGGAGCTTAATTTTAATCACTAGTGTATCCTTGCAAAAACTGTAACGTCCTGTATACACCTAATAATATAAGTGGATAAAGATAGCAAATTTACAATCCACCTCACTTCACAATTATACTGATACAATCTAAATCAAACGCATATTAATAATTGAAGTGTCAGTTTTTGGTGATATACATAACACCCAAATGTGAAGTGCAAATGATAAAAGGAGGCAGGTCGTTGGTAGGAAGGGCAAACTGTCTCTCCACCCTTTAGTCTTGTATCAACCGTAGTCTCCCACTTCGTTTTTTCTCTGTTACCGCTCAGAACAGTGTGACATGCTGTTTCCAAACACCCTGGGACCCCACTGTGTCAGTAATGCTCTGTCCAGAGGCTTTCTCTACATTCTCCACTACTGAGACAATGCTCAGCATGGAGGCCTTGAGAAATAAGTCATGATATAACTGTTCAATTGTATTAAGTCCTCTCCACACTTTAGTCAGATGTTGAAGAAACAAAGAAAAACCTGGAGTCGAGGAAAGTGGCACCAGGACTTGGGGACTTTATCCCTAGACTTAGAGAGGGTGCCTGAGTCTGACTAGTGCGTGGTCTGAGGAGGCAGATTAGAATCTGGTTCTCCACATAGGACAACCTCTGGTTACCTTTGTTCTCTGAATCTTACATCTAAGTAAAGTCAAAAGCCTTATACTACACTCAGGTATTACATATCCATGCTTTCTCCCTCTGGCCCCAAAGTCCTTCCTCCCTTCTGTCTCTTTTCTGGCTATGTGACAGATTGGGCTTTATGTGAAGTGCCATGATAGGCTTAGTCCTGAAAACCCCACGAGCGTGAAATCTTCTGAGAGTGTGGTCCAACAGAGTTTCAGAAATTTGAATAACCTCTGGGCTTCCACACCCCACCTCATCAGTGACCAGTCAAGGTTTAGCCTTATGTCTCCCAGACAACACACTCCACGGCTCTCTAGTAACTTGTCTCATGTAGTCACCACAATCTAGTCCATACTGGCTGGAAAGCTCTGTTATCTGAGCTTTCTATGTCTTTATTGTCTTTTTCTATTGCAGGTAATTCCATCATTTTTTGTGCATTCAAGCAACTCTCACCTTCTTGATTCTCTGGGGATGGAAAAGCATGGCCAGTGTCTCCCAACACTACCAAGAGCATTCACGTCACCCCTTGATGACTCCTGTAACGCACCAAACCTTGAAATTGACTCAGCCACCCTCAATTGTCTGAGCTTAGGGAAAGTGTGGGAGTGACAGGAGGGTTTTTCTTTACATTAGTTCTTTTGTTTTCCATTTGTTTTTGCTTATTTGTGTGTGTTTTTACTGTGGTAAAATATATATAACATGAAATTTACAATTTTAATTATTTAAGTGTACAGTTCAGTGACATTAAGTACATCCACATAGTTGTGCAATCATCACTATTACCCGTGTCTAAAATTATTTTCACCTTCCCAAACAGAAATGCCATACCTATTTAACAACGAGTTCATCATTTTCCCCTCCCCAGAGGCTGGCAGTCATCATCTACTTCCTGTCTTTATGAATTTGGTTACTTTAGGAACTTTATATAAGTGGAGTTATACAGTATTTGTGTGATTATTGCACTTAGCACAATGTCTTCAGATTTCATCTATATTACAGTATATGTTAGTATCTTGTCCTATATTTTAGTTAGCGTGGTTTACTATATTACAGTATAGCTTCCTTTCTAAGACTGAATCACATTCCACTGTACCTATATAGCGCATCTTGTTCACTCATTCATCTATCAATGGACACTTGTGTTGTTCCTACCTTTTGTCTATTATTAATAATTCTGCTATAAAAGTAGGTGTGCAAATATCTGTTTGAGTCCCTGTTTTCAATTCCTTTAGGTATTGTTGGATCATATTTTTAATTTTTTGAGGAATCATTATACTGTTTCCACTAATTCTTACATCCACCGTACCCCAAAATGTTTTCTCCTTAAGTCAGATGACAAATTTGAATATAACTAAGCAATGAGATCAGGTGCATCTGTTGTCTATTGCTGTGTCTCCAATTACCTCCAAAACTTAGAAGCTCAAAACAATAAAATCTCACAGTTTCTGTGTGTCAGGAATCTGGGCACAGCTTAGCTGGGTGTTTTGGCTCAAGCTGAAATCAAGGTTTTGGTAAGGGCATTAGTTAAATCAAATCTTAATTGGGGAAAGATCTGCATCCAAATTCAGTCTACTTAGGAAGTCTCTGAAGATGCACTTCTAAGTTCACCAAGATGGCTATTGGCATGCCCAGGTCTTCACTGGCTGTGGTCAGAGATATCGGTTCCCTGCCACCTGGGTCTCTCCGCACTGCAGTTCACACGTGGCAGATTGTTTTTCCTGAAGTGAGGGCTCATGAAGAGAAAGAGAAAGAGTAGAAGACAGTTTTAGCAAGACAGAATCAGTCTTTTAGTAACCTAATCTCAAAATGGCATCCCATTACTTCCATATTATATTCCTTAAAAGTGAATCATTAAATCGAGCAAACACTCAGGAAACGGGGTTACACAAGAGTGTGAATACCAGGAAGCTGAGGTCACTGGGAGCCCCAGGAGAGCTGCCTACCATGGCAAGAGATTTGTTTTGGTTTGATTTTCATTGCTGTAACCTAGAACAGCTAGCATCTAAAGGCACTCAAAATATTTGTTCAATGAATGAATGAATATTAGTCCAAATGCATAATCTGTTCTTTCACGTGTTGATATAATGTTTCAAATCAGAAAAAATTTAACGTGGGGTTTCCTAGCTTATGATTTTAACAATGAAAATATATTTTCCCTCCTATTTTATTATGTTACATTAAAACATCAGAATCAAATTTAACATGTCTCCCAGAAGGCATTAGGAAAATAATACCACTTACTGACTCCTTTTGTATATTTCCTGGTATTCTGGTGGAAACTTTATCATTTTATGACATATGGGAATAGATAATTCAGTTGAAGATAATGTAGTCTATTTTAAGAATTTAACATCGGTTACTGAAAGGCTTTTATGCCTCAAGTTAAGGAAAGCTAAGATTATTACTGAAGATATGCATGCAATTTTTTTTTTTTTTTACCAGCATACTGATCTTTCAGAGACACTCTTAAATTAGATCAGTAAATATAAGGGAAAAAAATCTTTATTAAGCATGGACAGTCTGCTACACTGGGTACTTAAGGTCTATCTAAAAGTGCCCTAGTCTTTTAATATTTTTAAATAATGTTATTTGGTGTTATTTCCTGAACTAGTTTACTTATACTCAGAATTTTAGAATTTGTGATAATTTATTAGGCTTCCTGAAAATTATTATGTATGTTATCTATTTCTTACAAATGCGAAAGATGTATTCTTGGATTTGTTTGAAAGAGACCAACCAGTTTAAGGAGAAGGCTGTGATATTCAACAGCAGTATGTTGGATGATCCTGGAGAAAAATTTGTGTGATACATTGTAAGGTATTTCTAGCAACAACAAAAAGACATAACTTTTAGTCAGACAAGATCAGAGCTATCTGGAGGCTGTGTTACCATGAGGGGAGAATGGTGAAAAAGTTTAAACACCTACTAGCCAACTCAGATCAATAAGAAATGACTGCTTAAAGGAATGTGTTGAAAAGTATTTTAAGGCCACTCCCAGGTTTTCGATGTGTGCAGTTTTCAGTTAGTAGTGACTGCTAATAGTGGGGGAGAAGAGAGTAGTAGCAAAATATTTTTTTAATCCTCACTTGAGGATATGTTTTTATTGATTTTTTAGAGAGAGGAACAGAGAAAGAGACAGGCAGACAGACAGAGACAGAGAGAGGGAGATTGAAAGAAGCATCGCTGGTTGCTCCCAGTATGTGCCCAACCAAGGATTGAACCCACAACTAGGAGTTATGTGCCCTGACTGAGAATCAAACCTGCAACCTTTTGGTGTAGGCGATGATACTCCAACCAACAGAGCCATCCAGCTAGGGCACAAGTATTTCTTTATCATGCTGTTCGTTGTGAGATAATAATGACAATAAAAAGGTGTCATGTATTTCCTTTATACTTCACAGTGCCTCACACAGTTAATGACGAAAAGAATTTTTGAATTTTTTTTATCCCAATAGTGAGTATTAAACAGTTCTTTACTGCACCTAGCTTAGAATGAAATAAACTCTAAATATATTTAACATAGTATATCATTATAAATAAAATAAACTTTTAAGGTCCCTTCTACTTCCAAAAGTTTAATTCTATGACAGCCACTTATACCAACATTATTTTAAGTGAATAGAAACATTTCTTTCATTTTAACAATGATATTGTATTTTATTTATTTTATAAACTTAAAATCTGACAGTGGTAGGCAGTTAGACAGACATGAGCAGAGTAAGGACAATGGACCAGGTACAGAAGGTCACCAGGGCAGAAAGCCCCAGGTGCCTAACAAAGGATAACTGTAGGGTGGGACCTACCCCCCCAGGGTGACCTTTTCTCCTCTAGTATATTTTGCTAGCCATGTGGTTTGGAACCCTTACCTTTCCTCCCTAGAAATAACATCTAGGCCTCAGTTGTATTTCAGCTCTAGGCCCAGAAAAGCAGCAAAACCAAACAACCAACCCACCCCATGACTCACGTTAGGACCAACTGCATTGGATAATGACCCCCTGCTCTGGCACAGATCAATCAATCAGTGGAGATCTAGGCCCTGAAAGAACACACCTGGAAAGCTGCTGAATATTCTATTGAGATCTTCCTCTGGGACCACCCCTAAAATCTCCACCCTTAAAATCCTTAGGATGGAAGACTCAGCTCACTCTCCCTTCATGGAATCCACCCTTGCCTTTCCCTTCTCCTGCCCCTTCCGCCTCAACTATCCCTTTACCTTCCTCACTTCTAAACTACAGGGGCCCTTCCTTTGCCTCTATAACTTATTTCCTAAGCCCATTTCTTCTATGAATTACTTCTACTTCTGTGATTTTATAAATAAATGTTCTCTTATAGTTTGAGCCTTGCCTCTGAATTCTTTCCTAGCCAGAACTCAAGTACCAAAGTTGCTGAACACAGGTCCAGTCTGATCCCATCGGTCTAACACCTGGTGCCATTCCCATGGCCTACAACATTTCTATTGATTAAAAGAACCAACTATTAAAACATCATCAATTTGTTCGAAAATGAGTCATATTTCATTTTCTATCATTTCAAATAAAAACTTTCACTCTAAAACATAATGTAATATAAACCTGGAAAAGTTATTAGATAGGGATTCCTAATCCATGTCCAGAAAACTTCTGGGCTAAGGATATCTGAGTACTTGAAACTATAAGTTATTTTATATTGAGGAACATGTTTCTAATTAGAGGATCCATATTTTTTTTAAAAAAGGCAAAAAGACAAGTGTGAAGAATGACTCATAGACTTTGGTCCAAGCAACAGAAAGAGTGGAACATGCCAGGGACTAGGAGGGATGATTTCAAGTGGCATTGGGAGGGTGGGAGTCCAGTGTTCAGTTTTATATGGGGTTAACTTTGAGATATCTGTGTGATAAATTAAGCCAACCTGAAATAACTGGACACAGTATGGTAAGAAAAGTAAAAGGAAACAAAGATAAAATGCAGTGTTCAGGTAACTAAAAATGCTGGAAGGATATGTTATAAAAATCCTAGGACACATTCCTCCTGAGGGGCCATTTACTGTTTTGTGCACATGCTAACCTATTTTTCTTCCCCAAGTGCATTTAAACACAGAGATATATGTTTTTCCTTTGAGAAAGAAACCATTTTCTTTCCACATATATTTTTTGTTGTTGTACCAGTGATGTATAGCTATTAAATATGGTTATAAATATTTAAACTATTAATGGTTGTGTTACACATTATAAATAGCTTTATGAGCTCACCAAGCACTGTAAGTGATATACTCTGGTTCCCCAAGGAACTGTGGATAAAGTCACTGCCACGGTGGAGGACATGCTGTGCATTCACCAGTGACAAATGAGCGCTCAGTCAGTAACCGATACTATACTAGGTTTATTTTAGTCAGTAAAATTGGTGGCAAAGAGAGGATATTATGTAAACTGACCTCGTCTAAATGATAATACACTAAAACTAAGGAAAAAGTTCAAATTCTTAGGGAGTTAACCCTATACCAAAGTAACAAAATAGTGGTTTCTTTTAAAATCCTGTAATTAATGTAAAAGAATGTATCAATGGCATTGGTTATTCAAGAACCTTACATACCACATTAAGGATTTTTCTACTCTTACCTATTTCTTTCGCCTTTTCTCCCGTCATTTTTTTATACTATTCTCTCTTAGGGCGATTTCTCCTTTTTATCTTTAAGATCACTGCTACAGGTTAAAATCAATGAGTCATCTAGGTAGGCAGCTATAGAATAAGATGAAGACGGGGAGATGGGCCAACACGACAGGTCCAGCTTCCTGGCACAAGCTGTGTGGTCGTCCTTGGGTTGGTTATTTCATCTCCATGAGCCTTGATTGTGTTACACATATCCATGACTCTCTCAGCTTTCTCACCTGTAAAATAGAAATAAAACACTACCTAACAGTTGTTGTGAATTAAGTGAATAAATGTAGAAAGTTATTGAGTATAAGATACTATACTGATATGGTTAATATAATATAATTGTCATTTTCCAATTAAGATAAATATGTGTAAAGGGATCTTAGGCTAGTTATATTTTCGGCTCTTAATTATCAGACTTCGGACTTTATGTCAGGCTCCTCACTGGGTACTTATTGTACACAGTCTTTAAGCTTTACAGCAACTCTGACAAGCAGCATCATTTCTCCACTTTATAAGGAACTGAAATTGATATATAGAGAACTGATGTGCTCAAAGTCATACATATCAAAAGTGACAAAGACAGACGTTGTGCCCAGGCCTAGTCTGCCTAATCCCCAAACCTGTGCCCACTTCCTCACCCATGAAGACAGGAGAGGTCAGCAGGGTGAGGTCCCACGACTGAGCAGCCCTGGGCTCTGCAGTCCTGTGCCCCAGGCGAGTCCCAGGAATGCAGTGCTCTCATCCACAAGATTACACTAGATGATCTTCAGGAACCCAGGAAAATAATTTCCCAGAATGAGGGAGGATTTGGGGATCCGTGTGTTTTTTAAAGTGTGGTTTGTTTTTGCAAAGTCAGTTACCTAATTAAATCTTTTGGCGTTCTCAGATTATTCTCACGCAAATGCTGACGTCGACAGAGAAGGAATTTCCTTAGGTCTACAAAGGCGAGAGAAAGCTGCCTACAGCACATAAACTGTATTTGTTTTTTCATTCTGCTCAGCACGTGCTTTAAGCCTTCCCCCCAAAAAAGTAAAATTATATGCTGCAACAAATGCAATATATCTTCATGCTCTTACCTTGTTTCAGGTATTTTTAAGAATAGTTTATTAACTATTTTTAATAATGAATTATTTTTGAGATGTCATTTGCCCATTTCTATATTAAATAGGTATAAATAAACTTGATTTAACCCTTCATTTCTGCACAGAGAACATGAATGTCCTCTAGGATTTAAAGAAATGAAAATGAATTTATGTTTCCTACCTCCTTATTTTATTCATTTGAACTTAGAGTCATTATATCTGGATTGTATCAAGCCTCTTTCTGATAGAAAAGTTGTCTTTTATTACCTGAAATCCATATTACCGAATTCTTGCCATTTATTTTTTATTAATGCAAAGCCATTTACTAAATGTTATGGAGATAGAAGGATAAATTAATTGTAGCTCCAACTCTCAGATATTCTTAAAAAGAGATCAATAATAGTTTTGGTAATGAAATACTGTATTCAGAATTGAGGATGGGAGGAGACTCCAGCATAGGTTCTTTTATGAGTGTTTTTAATATATACAATTAAAATGGAAAGTTGAGCCCTGGCTAGTGTGACACAGAGAGGTCACCGGTTCGATTCCAGGTCAGGGCACATGCCGGAGTTATGGGTTCAATCCCCAGTAGAGGGCATGCAGGAGGCAGCTGATGAATGTTTCTCTCCCTTTCTCTCTCTCTGTCCCTTCCTCTCTCTAAAATCAATAAAAACATATTTAAAATAAATAAAATAGGTAGTTGAGATATGAAATTTTATTTCTTTTTGATTAAGGGTGAAAATAATGCATACAAATTAAAACACTAAATAAATGAATCAATATAATTCTCTGATCCCTGATGCATCTTTATAAAACTTCTGCCAATTCTGTGATATAGTTCTAATTTCATAAAAACTCTCACATTAACTAAATTAGTATGCTGCATTTGAAGTAACACATGAGATTCTGTACAATAAAATATTATGTTGATTGATTGTGAAACTTAACAGTGCTTAACACTTACTTAGTACTTTATATCCTCAAAGCACTTTACAAACATTAACTAATTAATCATCATGTCACTGATGTCAGAAAGGTGGTAGAACTCCCATTTCTGAGATGAAGGAATTAAATAAAGTGGCTTGTGGCAATGAAAGACTTTAGAAAGTCTAAATATCAATACCTCAGGCAAGCTTCATCTAAACGACTGGAGCAGTGAGCTGGCTATGTATATGATTTTTTTAAAAAGCATTGCAAGTTAATATCAGATTACAATCCTAGCCATGTTTTAACTATGGTGCTTAAAAGAATATATGGCCATTGCCAATCCATATTTCCTTACTAGCGTTTGCTATTCCCAAAGAACTATTATGTAGCTGAACCTACCTAATATTTTACATTTTTTTAAGTATAATTTTTTATAATTAAAAACTCCTTGTGAATTTAAAAAAAAAAGTTGTTCAGGAGTTTTCAGTTTTTCATCATTAATCATGTTTGACAGAAAATATCAACTACTGGGAATGTTAAAAAAATCATCAAAAAACCCCACAATATTAACCAAAATGTTTAAGTTACCCCCAAGTCTGAATGAATTCTTTATAAAATATTGATTTTTGAAATTACTATCAATAAAATTTTACAGATTCTTAGGAAATGTAAATGTACTTTTTGCTTCTTTCACAGGGTGCCCGCAACCTGGCCTCTTTCTTTTTCTCTACCTGAATGAAACTTACTTTAGTTCCACTCCAATCCATTCTTGAAACCTGTCTGGGGAGGTCAAGGACCTGAAGGTCACCCGACACAGGAAAGATCCCAGATGTGCTGGGGCAGGGCAGCCTCCCAGGGCGGAAGATGTCAGGTAACAATCCTATTGTAGAATTTCCCACATGAACCACTTTTCAAAGGTTCATCCTGATTTTATTTTAATTTCCCACTTCCTGTGGTAATATTTTTCTAATTGAATTTTAGAGATATGTCAATATGATGGCACAGTGCCAGGTTGCCATGGAGCAAATATACCCCAGGGGACTAACTCTAAAAGCAGAGCATGTTGACATATTTTTGTTTCTGTGAATTTTGTGTTTACATCAGTCCTGAATTGTGCAAAAGTGAGCTCCAAAGGTAAAAATTCTTTAAAACAACTTTTTAAAAAATGGTTCATTTATTTAAGTCACATTAAAAATGCCTGTCCCTTTGGCTTTTCAAGTACTAAATACCTTTGTAAATACTAAAAAATCTAGCCTACTTAATTGATTTTTCAAATTCCAATATTTGTTTTAAATATAACTATTTTACATGTATATGTATGCACACTACGTCTATAAGGGAGAGGGAGAGAGAGAGAAGATAAATTCATTGGAACAACTCATCTGAAAATTTTCAGCCTCTTCTTAGTTTGCTTTCCTATATCTTAAAATATCAAAGTGAGTTTTGAGATTTGAATTTTTTCATAAAGAAAAGTAATTAATGTATGCCATAAGTTCTGTTCAATAGCTGTTTTTTGTTATTAGATCCTGAAAAATTCTGAAAAAATTCAATAAATGTATTAAGATGCACAGATTTCATAGCTATAGAAAAATGAATCAATAGGTATTTTGAAGAAGAAAAATGGAAAGGGGAGCAAGGGTTTTTGGGATTTTTTAATAAAATGTCAGGAGGTGGTGTTTGTGTTAATGAGAGACATTATCTTACCAAAGAATCCTGGTATCCTCATTTCCATTTATATGGGAAATTGATTAATACTTAACTAATTGGCACATGCAAATAGGGATTAACTGAATTCACTTTTCCTCACAACTCAACGATTGTAATTTAGATCCTTACTTAGATTTAAATCTTTTATTATTTTTTGAAGGTAATCATCTTCCTGTTGTTAGAAATAAAATATCAAAGCACCATGCTAATTATAGCTTATGTGTGTCTCACAAATTAACTAATTAACATTACTGAAAACTGAATATACAGTGAGCAAAGCTTAAACCCCTGAGCTGGAGTCAAGCCTTTTACACAATATAGGGATGAGATATATGCTACTGAATGCCATTGGGTCAGATACACTTTGGAACTAATAACTACAGTTAAATATTCAGTTTTACTTCCAAAGTACAGCTTATTCTAATATTTCAATGCAATTACATCTGTGAACTCTTTGCAATTAGCTCTCTTAGATAGATGAGATGAGAGGGGGTGGGAAAACAGAAAAGTGAGCATGGCTAGAGAAGCAATTTTTTAAGTAAAATCTCAAAAGGTTTATGATGTGCATGATTTGCTTAGGGAAACTATAAAATCAATATTTTCATGGTTTTGGATTAGCTGACTAGTACATTTCAAAACCTAAGATTCTGACAATAGTAATTCTATAGGTTTAAGGCAAAAATCTTGTTTGGCAGTTTATTTAAAGGAAAATGGCTAGAAGTTTCTGAAATGTCTAAACCCAATTCATTCAGATGCAGTTTTAAACTATGGTGGGGTATTCATGTAGAATCAGAGGCATGTTTGTGGTAGGAACCCTTAGTTAGTAATCTTTATCAAAAGTATTGGAAATAGGACTTGCCATTGTCTGACTGCATATCAAATGTTTATTAAGTAGCTACTAATGTGTCAGAAACTATACTACAATCTCAATTCATAAGAGTGATAAAGACTGGCCAAACTCTTCCCTCAAAAAGAACTGATACCATATAATAACCTGGTTATTACTTAACAGGAAAGAAGTAAAGGGAAAGCTAGATAATATAGGCATGGCATTTATACAGCTCTGCTAATTTAACACTCCCCAAGTCCGTTCCCCACTGATCAATGTGGGAAGGGACTGAAAAAAAGGCAGTTTGGATGCATGCCCAGTAAAGGTTTAAGTGACATGGGAAGATGGTTACCTGTCTCACACTTGGAAGTGAGTCAGTGACCAGAATAGACGTAGCCATTGCAAAGGAGTGAAACCTGAATATTTAAACTTATGAACAAAAGAGTGCCCTCTCAGCTCTCTTGGCCTTTGGTCCTCTGGCCCTTTTGAGACCCTGTTGGGACTTCACACTACAGACTAAAGGACTTTAATTAACCTGAATGCTGACCTGGACCCTGCTGAGACATGGAATAGACACTCTGGACATTAGCCTTGCTTTTGGTTCTACTGGAACCCCAGCTGCACCTTTTTCAGGACTAGTTTAAGAGGCATGGGACTTTGCAACCCAAGGAAAGTAACTCCACACAGATAAAGCCTTTAATCACATCTCATTTTCCCATAGGGGCTGCTGAAAATACTTATTTCAGCAGTACCCTAAGAGCCACCCCACTCCCGCTCACAAAGGAGAAATTAGATTCTCCAGTAACAAAACATATAAGTATAGGAGTCAGAACAAATACATAAACATAAAAAAATAAGTTAACTAAATGCTGTGATAAATGCTGTGAATGAAAAAAAGTGAGGGTTGGTATAGCACTAAAGTTAAAAGCTTGATAAATAGGAAGATCTGATCATGGAAGAAATATCTCATGTCAGGCAGATATTCCAAGATGCAGAAGACCAAGGAGCTGAAGGAAATTTCTGTTTGTTTTTCTCTTGTTACTCTCTGGTTGGCCAGTCTGATTTCCAGGGTCTGAGCTAGAGAACCTAAGGGGGGTAGAAAAAGAGATTGTTTTTCTTCCCTACACCTCCTTATTTTGTTTGCTCAGAAATTACAGTGAGGTGGAAAAAGAAATGTGAGCAGGGTTAAGGAGAGATGTGGGACATTGGTGTAGACACATGTGGGAAGTATTTGGAAATTGGAAGACTGGACATACAAAGCAAAGGACATATTGTTAGAGTTGAAATAGCACCAGAATGTTACTCAGTACTTGAATTCTGGCTAAGAAAGAATTCAGAGTCAAGACACATATACAAGCAAAAGTTTCTTTAGAAAGTCACAGAGGTAGAAGTGAGCCATGGAAGAAATGAGTCTACTGGGCTGTGTGGGCTCAGGAAATAAGTTAAAGAGGCAAAAGAAGGGCCCTTGGAGCTTAGGAGAAAGAAAGGCAAAGGTTTTCACCCAGGGAAAGAAAGGGGGAGGGAAGACACAGGCATGAGAGAGAGAGAGAGAGAGAGAGAGAGAGAGAGAGAGAGAGAGAGAGAGAGAGAGAGAGGAGAGAGAATATTGGGCCCTCTGTCCTGATGGTTTTTATCTTCTCTCTAAAGGTGGGGATCTTAAGGGAGGTCCCAGGGGAGGATCTCAATGGAATATTTATCAGCTTAACAGGGGTGTCCTTTGAGGGTCATGGTCTCCACTGATTGATCAGAGCAAGGACAAGGAGGTCATTAGTCATCACAGCTGGTCCTGATGTCAGCCATGGTATCGCCCTGCCTGGATGTGTTGCTTTTCTGGGCCTAGAGCTTAAACACAACTGAGGCCTAGATATTAACTCCGGTTTGACCAAAACTCTGTCTCTGTGGTCAGCAGACTGAAAGTTTGTTCCTAAGATTATTTGATGCAGGTCAGAACCTCATTGTCCTGAGGACTTAATGCTTAAAGAAGTAGTCGTGCATGGGCTTATATGGGAGTCTTATGAGGCTATCCTCTGGCCCCTTTGTTACTCCTCTAAAGGGGTTGAAAACCACATGACTGGTGATGTGCCAGGGGCAAAAAGGTCACCCTGGGAGCAAGGTCCTTGTTTTCCCATTTTTGCCCATTGCTAGGCACCCAGGGCTTTCCTCCCTGGTGATATTCCATAGCTGGCCTATCATTCCTACTCTGTTCCCATCTATCTGCCTATTACAATATGAAACTAGAAGTTCAGAACTTTCGCATGGCTCGGTATATGCCATCAGGTAGAAAAATGTGACAAAGTCCTGATACTGACCTTAGTGTACCACCGGCCAAGCTTTATATGAAGGTCTCATACTTTGAAGATTCAGCCCTTATGAAATGTTAACGAGCATTTCAGATTTTTGTTTAGAAGAATATTAAAGTCTTAAAGCATTCAGGTTACTCCGACCTTGCATAATGTAGCCCTCATGTCACATCCGAACTTTAGGAATCATAGGCCAAATGTCTGGGTGAGTCAGACATGGCAGCCCTGTACAGAAATCCCAGATAGGGTCTTACCCTAATCAGAAAAAACCTTACACAAATTTGTGATATGGGTAGGTTATTTGGGAAGGGTCATCATCCTTCACCATCTTTTTCTCACTTTCAGTCTCTCCCTATTCATAAGCCATCCATCCACTCAGTGGTCTCCAATAAACAGTGTCTCAATATTTGTCATCATGCATCTGAATAATGCATAGAAGTCCTAATTGCCTTTTTCCTCTCCCCTATAAACAATGCATCCACTGCCCATCCCTTCACAGAGAATCTAATAAACTGATCATCTTTCTGGATAATCGAATAAATTAATCTATGTTCAAGCTGATAATGGTTTAAATCAGAGTGTTACTACCAGCATTCTGGAGAAACCTGGCCTAACCAAAATGTTCAGGCTCAAGCAGCTACTTGAGGTGAGGATTGCCTCACCTTGCTCACAGTGAACGTAAAGCCTCGGTGGTTGGCTTCCCAAATTATGGAATGCTTGTTCTAGGACAGAAGGCTTGCCTCACATAAAGAGAGGGACTTTAAATCATCATGTTAATACAGAAAGAAAAAAACTGTTACTGGAAAGGGAGCAAAATCTTTCGTCTCTGACCCAGTGTCCCACGGAGTGGAAAACATTTACTTTGAGATTCCATACACAGGTCAATGTACCACAAAGCCAAGAGTGGTTTTTAAAAACAATAACATTAACCATAAGCCACCCAAGAATCAGAGACACTTTTCTATAGACCAGTTTCTTCCCTCACATGCTCATTTTCAAGGCCACATGGGTTGAGGGAAAATCGTACATCCTGCTAAAGTGGTTTTCAGTGTGTATGTATATGAATGTGTTTTAGTCCTGACATATTTTCCTATTGGTAAGAATTTTTTTAAAAAAGACAAAGAACAAGAAAGAAAGAAATGTCAAGGAAAAGAAAAAAAAAAATTCTCACCAGCTTCAAAATTTTAAAGAGCAAGTTTTATTTTGGTTATTTGTACTTTAAGTCCCATTACCTAACTAAAAGGTGTTTTGTTCAAAAAGGAAATAAAATAACTTAATTATAAAACATTCCAATACTAAAGGTTTATTATGCATCCAATCTTTAATACCTGACTACTTCTTAGCCAATGCATAGTGTCTCTTTCAAACTTTGACTCCAAGAAGGCTACCCTCAACCACTATAAGTCATTCACTCTTGTTGCATTTACACCAACATTGCAGCCTTATTTTCCAGTTGCTCCATTTATTACATCTTTTCCCAAGTTAATTTTCCATTCAATTTTCTGCTTCTATTATAGATTTTAATATAGTAACATGAAAAAAATCTAATGAATGAATGAGCAAATATATGAGTAAAAGGTTGAATGAATAAATAAATGAACCAAGCCATTAACTGCCATAAATTCAGATGAACAGTTGTTTAGATAAATGTTTTCCTCTGATTTAAGAACTAGCTAATATGGAAACAGAAACAAAATATAATAAGATGAGTGAGTGACAGAGTCGTCAGTTTTTAGAAGGATCATTAGTCAAATAACTCTCTCCCCTAGGTACATATTAGATCATTTGGAAAGATTTTTCAGACCAGAAATGTTCCATTTGGTATATTAAACTAGTCATTTACTAAGTAATACTGTGTATATGTAAGAAAACTCATATGATGTTTGACTCTTTTATAATCAGAGAGCAATTAAGGCTGTGGAGAGTAAAAACTGACTTTCCGACTATGGCAGTAGTCAGCAAGGCACTGCTCTTCCTATCTTGCAGGTTCATAAAAGGATTATATTATTAATATTTTATCGATATTAATAATGCCACATGAACTTGTGTGGTCGATACATTCTACCAAGCTTCCTTATTCATTCTCTGCTTATTTTTGAAGGTGATAACATTAATAATACCTTAATATTTTAAGTGGCAGAAACTGCATTGGATACATTCTAGAGTATTATTAGTATTATCCTCTTCAAAAGCATTCTCTCATTTAATTCCCACAATAAACCTCGTATGTCGATATAATTATCCCCAATTTACACATGAAGAAACTGAAGCATAGGGAGAAAAAGTAACTCTCCCAAGCTAACTGAAGTGAGAGCTGAAACTTTCCCCCAAGTCTGTCCAACTTCTGAGCTCAAGCTTTTAATCGTTATTATATGTCCTCCTTCGTAACATAAGCACAAGAGTGTAAGCTGCACCATGGAAGGGTTTTTTTATCTGTTTGGTACATGAACATATCACGGCTGTGTAGTTCAATGCCTATCTCACATAGTGGGCACTCAAGAAATATTTGTTGAATGAAAGAATGGTAAATAATGAGGGTTATTTTACATCAAAACTATGTCAGTCTTCTCAAATTAGTTCTTGACCCTGTAAAGATGAAATAAGATATTAATTTGGGGGAAAAAAGAGTTGTTAACATGTATGAGTTAGTTAAAGTAGAACTTTCTCATGTCAATCTCATGTATCGATGGATGCCTCAGCAGAAGCATAAAGTGAAACTTTTTAGAACATTGATGGTGGGTTTCATATCTATAATCTCTCTCCAATATTTATAATAAAAGAAAGTCTGAAGTTCCTTTTGCTCCTGTTATACACATAAAAATTATACTAGGGTAGGCTTAAGATATGTATATATATAATTAAGTAATCTATTAGGCAGAAAACTCAATATAATATGCAAGTAGCTGCTAAATAAAGAAGGAATTTCATATACTGAACCAGAAGATTTGTGTACATATTCAAGGTTTTCAAACCAAAATGGTCTCCTTGCTCACATTTCTCAAAATAGTTTTGGTGAAATGGGCTACACATATTATTCTTGCTATATTTTCATTGTTTCTTAAAACCAAAGAATAGAAGCAAAGAGCACACACATAGGACAAAACAGTTGTTAGGTGCCAGCAGGCTAAATGGCTTTCAGTTTTGCAGAGTGTATTCAATTAATCCACTATCATTTGTGTAAACATACCTTGTTCTTTCTTGTCTCCAGAATGTTTCTCGTGCTAGTCTGCTTGGAATACTCTGCTTTCCTCAGGTATTCAACTGAACTTCAAAGCTCAGCTAACTCAAACCTCATTTCTATAAAGACTTTTTTAAGAAAAAATATTGAATTTAAAGTTTGGGAGCAATCTAAGAATGAAATAACCCACCTCAAGCTGAATTTAAACATAAATTTGCCCTTTATTACTAAGTGATATTGTAGTCTAGGCTAACACATATCGAGAGACAAAAGGGTTGAAGATAATAATCCAGAAAGTCAGACTCCAAAATCTAGGCATTTATTTTTAAGCTAGACATATATAAATAGATAAATGATAGATATAGAGAAAGATAGGAGATAGGTAGATAGATAAATGATAGATGATAGATAGATAGATAGATAGATAGATAGATAGATAGATAGATAGATAGATAGATATAGATTGATAGATGATAGATAGATGATAGATGATGATAGATAGATGATAGATGATGATAGATAGATGATAGATAGATAGATGATAGATAAATAGATGATTGATAGATAGAGATAGAGATTAGATAGATAGATAGATAGATAGATAGATAGATAGATAGATAGATAGATAGATAGATGATAGATAGATAGATAGATAGATAGATGATAGATAGATAGATAGATAGATGATAGATAGATAGATAGATGATAGATAGATAGATAGATAGATGATAGATAGATAGATAGATAGATAGATAGATAGATAGATAGATAGATAGATAGATGATGATAGATAGATAGATGATGATAGATAGATAGATGATAGATAGATGATGATAGATAGATAGATAGATGATAGATAGATAGATGATAGATAGATAGATAGATAGATAGATAGATAGATAGATAGATAGATAGATAGATAGATGATGATAGATGATAGATAGATAGATAGATGATAGATAGATAGATAGATAGATAGATAGATAGATGATAGATAGATAGATAGATAGATAGATAGATAGATAGATAGATGATAGATAGATAGATAGATAGATGATGATGATAGATAGATAGATAGATGATAGATAGATAGATAGATAGATAGATAGATAGATAGATAGATGATAGATAGATAGATAGATAGATAGATAGATAGATAGATAGATAGATGATAGATAGATAGATAGATAGATGATGATAGATAGATAGATAGATATAGATAGATAGATAGATAGATAGATAGATAGATAGATAGATGATAGATAGATGATATAGATGATAGATGATAGATGATAGATAGATGATGATGATAGATAGATTAGATAGATAGATAGATAGATAGATAGATAGATAGATAGATAGATAGATAGATAGATAGATGATGGATGGATAGATAGATGATAGATAGATAGATAGATAGATAGATAGATAGATAGATAGATAGATAGATAGATAGATAGATGATAGATAGATGATAGATAGATAGATAGATAGATAGATAGATAGATAGATAGATAGATAGATGATAGATTAGATAGATAGATAGATGATAGATTAGATAGATAGATAGATAGATAGATGATAGATAGATAGATAGATAGATGATAGATAGATAGATAGATAGATAGATAGATAGATAGATAGATGATAGATAGACAGATATAGATAGATGATAGATAGATAGATGATAGATAGATGATAGATAGATAGATAGATAGATAGATAGATAGATAGATAGATAGATGATAGATAGATAGATAGATGATAGATAGATGATAGATAGATGATAGATAGATAGATAGATAGATAGATAGATAGATAGATAGATAGATAGATAGATGATAGATAGATAGATAGATGATAGATAGATGATAGATAGATGATAGATAGATAGATAGATAGATAGATGATAGATAGATAGATAGATAGATAGATAGATAGATAGATAGATAGATAGATAGATAGATAGATAGATAGATAATAGATAGATGGATAGATAGATAAATGATAGATAGATGATCTTGGACAGGGTTTCTCTATGAAAGCTTCACAGGAGGTCTTTTTCATCAAGGCCTTGAAGAACCTGTCAGATTTGAATAGGCAGAAAACAGAATAAAAGGCTTTTTAGATAGGAGGAAGATTATGTGAAAAATTTCAGAAGAGGAAAAGTATTTATAGGAAGAAAGGTGCCTGAAAGCAGGAGAAAAATAAAATTAAGGTGATAAAGTGTCCATTGGTGAAAGAACTTTAATGCTAAATAAATAAGTTAGTACTTTGAGGTGTGCTATATGACACATTCAGTTCTTAATTACAGGAATAGCATGACGAAAGTGAAAACCATTTGTCAGCAGTATTCACTTTTTATCTCTCCTCTCCATCTAAATCATACCATTTTCAATGCAAAAACAGGACGACTTGGAGGTTATTTGCAGATATCATTTTGAGGACAAAAATTTCCAAGTAACTAACTCCAACCAATAAAGTCTGAATTTAATTATATGAGGAAAAACCAAAACTTGTGTAAAACAAAAATAAATGTTACAACTGGCACAGAGTAATATAGAAAAACTCACTAATGAAAAAGGACATTTTTTTCAGGCAATAAAACTTAGGCAATACTTATGTGGTGGAAAATATCAACCTACATCCACTTTGCCAGTATTATAGGGTAGTTTTAATTATCAAGACTCCAGAGACTTCCCTCATGTAAGGAAAATATTACCTACAGATATAGAATATCAACTTTCACCCTATATATTATAATACATAGATGTTATTTTCATGGGTTTCACCATGGGAGAAAATCTTTTCAAACAAATTACTTTGCAGTTATGAATATTTTTCTGTATATCGCAGGCCAACTCAATAATTCTGCATGCTTTGAGAAGGGAAGCACAGGAAATTCTTTCATCTTGTGCTGGCGCGTTTCCTCTTCTACACCATAATATTGCACTTAGTATTGGTTGGGTAAGCCCATGCTGGCCGTCCCTCCACAACCCACAACCATTACCATATTTATCTTATTTGGGAAGCCAAGTTCAAGTAAAAGGTTCTCAGATCAGGGTCAAAGGCATTAGTACCTTGGCAAAATTGATTGTAGTAAAATAGAAATGCCCTTTGTAAAATAATACAAAAGCAAAAATGTCCATTTAGTTTGTTTTTGTTTAAAAATAATTCTCTTTAGCCCTAGCCAGTGTGGTTCAGTTGGTTAAGCGTGGTCCTGTGCACCAAAAGGTTGCCTGTTCGATTCCCGGTCAGTGCACATGCCCAGGTTTGGGCTCAATCCCTGGTGGGGAGCATGAAGGAGGCAGTCAGTGGATCACATCTGTTTCTCTCTCTCTTTCCCTCTCCCTGTCTCTCTAAAAATCTATAAAAAAAATTTTTTAAATAATTTCCTATGATATACCAGTTTCTCAGTGGAGAGCAATAGCACTTGGTAACTACATTCACCAAATCAAACATTATTTGAACCCTCTGATTGTTTTCCACATTCTATTTCTTTACTAAGTCAATAACCACTGACTTATTGTATAGCCTCAGAATTTAAAATCATATATTATAAATGTCTATAGGGACTTGAGGACAATTTTTGTCATCAACCAATATTGAGATGGAATTATTCCTAGAGAGAATATTGTTGTTCTATTAATTAGTAAAATATTAAAATCTATTTAGGGTTGCATTAAAATCTATTTAGGGTTGCACTAGCTTGTATAAATAGAAAGCTTAGAAATTAAAGCACCGAAATAGCATTGTTTGAAAAACACTTTATATTTCATCTTAGGAAACTGTACCTACATCAGAGGATGAAATTGTTATACAATGTCTTAAACTTAGTACATGTTCAATAAATACTTATTTAAAGATTGTTATTTGATAATGTGCTATAGGAAGACAAAGTATGGAATCAAAGTCAGATCGATACTATTTCTTTTCAGAAGTATTTATATGTATTTCAGGAATAGAAATAGAAATGTTATTGTTCATGTTAAATGGATCGGTTATAAATCCAGGACATGTTAGAAATAAAAATATTATAGATAAATAACCAATTTTGACCTATAATCATTTGAATATTTTTTCTGACCCTAATGGAAATTTATTGTTAACAAAGATTATTGTAGAATGTATTCCAAAAATAGACTTTCAAACTCAAAAATCATAATTTTGAAATAGAATTCCTCCTCACTTTATTCTGATAAAAAAAAATGATTACACACATATTCCTATTTCACTTTCAGTTTAGCTGCGTATTTTATTTTAAAACCAATAAGTCTCTCTAGTTCGTGTTCCTTGGGAGAATTATTAAATAAATAAACCTCAGGTGCAGCTGTTAAATCACCTTGTCTACACTGAAGCTGCCCATTTCAGAAGCAGTTCACTTGCAAATTAATATCTGCAATTCAGGGCATCTGTCTTTGAAATTTTTCATATGAGGTTCTGTTTGTCCTGTGCCCATGATGCCTCAACACATCCTTCTGCTATGGCCAGTCCCTAGGGATTTTTGTGGTGCCTCAGTTTTAACTGCCCTGTATGTCATAAGTACCATACAAACTTCATAGAAATATGCACATGAATCTTCTATTACACGTCCTTAAAGAAACCTTGGGACAATTACAGTAGAAACCACTGCTTTAGTATCTTCAATCAAAACCATTTGAACTAACAGTATGTTGAAAGCTATGAAAGGATATTATTTTTACAAAAAGTCTTCTAAACAGGGCAATACTGGCAAAGGAAATAGAAACATAATTTGTAGTTCTTAAGAACTACTTAATACATTTAAAAATAAATAAGGAAACAAGGTTTTCCAGAGGATATGGACGTACAATATTTTTTCAACTGTCAAGAAACGTTGAGTAGGGTAAAAAGAGTGGGGGGGGGATTAAATTTGCCAGCTAGGGAAGCAGTAACAACTTGAAAGAGAGACATTAAAGATTTTTAGAAGGTAAAAATCAGCTCTTTCCTTCTGTATCTACCAGCTACAAGTAAATTTGTCTACTAAGGAAGCATTAGAAATTTGCAAAACAATATAAGTAAAAAAATTTTGGTATTAGAATCAACAGATCTTTCCTTTGTATTGCTCTTGGAAAGGGCAGATACCCATTTATTGACTCCAGATCCCCTAAATTTATCGTAGACTCTTTCTCTCTCTCATCCCCTACATTTAATAAATTGTCGAATTCTTCTAAATATTTTAATTCTATCTCTCATATCTTACCTCCTCAAAGAATTCTCTCTGCCACTGCACTGCCTATATTGTCAGCATTTCTCACTGCCCCTCTTCCTTTTTATCACTGCACCTCATTCCTTCTCTAGACTTACACCTTCAATTTTTTTTAATTATAAATAAGATCATGTCCCTTTGATGTTTGACATTCCTCAGAAGTCTGTATCCTATAGGAAGAAGTCTAACCTCTTTTTACTGGTGCCCTACATAGTCTGCTCCCCTGCTTAAATCAACCTCATTCTCCATTGCCCTTCCATACACCTTCTAAACACATTGAGATTACAGTGGGTTCCCAAAGACATCATGCTTCTGTGTTTTTGAAGAAAAAAAAAAAAAAGAATTTTTTTGTCTTTCCCTTCTAATTGCCTAACAAATCCTTACTAATAAATATGCAGCTCATTTATCACCTCCTCTGTGAAGCCTCCTGACCACCACCTCAAGCCAAACTTCTTGCTCTTTCCTCTATCAGAGCACATATCACTTTGTAATGACCTGTCTGTCATATGTGCTCCCCTCAACAGGCCCTGAGCACCTCAAGAGAGGAATGTTCTACTCAGTTTTCTGTGTGAATGCCCAATATCTCCAATAGTTGTTTGTTAAATAAGGGTTCTAGACCTGAGAGAGTGAAGTCAACATTGTCTTAGGTTCAGGTGTCTTGAAGCAAAGCCTAAAACTGGATTTCCATGCAAGAGATTCACTGGGGAGTTTCCTGAGTGCACTCTGGAGAAATCTATAGGGCAGGGAGGAAGTAGGACATGGCCAAGAAAGAAGCTAAGCCAAGGCGCACTTTTAGTTGAATCCTCACCTCTATCTGACCCCACTGGGCGCTCTGGAGCATGACTAGGATACCAGAGTTTTGTTCCTTTGAGCCAAGAGGGCCAGGCTTTGAGACCTCTGTATTAGTCATCAACTAGACTCTGCCAAGGCTGGAGGACAATGATGTGAGAGGTATGGCCTCCCACTCCATCAGCAGACCAACAGCTGATGCCACCTAAAGGAAGGAAATTTCCCATAAAAGGAAATGACTGTGAGCCTCTAGTAGCCAACACTCAGGGCAGCTGAACCATGGGTGCTTGCTTGCACCTGGGAGGAATCTGGGTAAAACACCACCAGCTTCTACTACAAACTTCACCACAATCACACACATCATCAACACAATCTCCTTTTCAAAAATAGGTTATCTAGAGATATTTTTCTATTTCATATTTGATTGCTCTCCTGTTCTAGTAATTCATAGCTCCATATTCTGAGACACTGACATATTTGGGTGCCTTCCATTACCTGAAATATATATAACTATTAATTGTGCAGAGCCACACCAAAGACTTTAGTGAGTTGTAAGGCATTTATGCAGTAAGAGTGGTGCACGAGTTCTTCCATAGGATACTTCTAAGCAGATCAAACAAGAGAAACTTGTGTTTCAACATCCAGTGCTAACAACACATTAATATAATTTGAAGGGATGCCATGTGTCCAGCAAATACGTACTAAGAATATTTTTTAGAATATTTATTCCTTACATTTACCATACACTATTTTCTTTTTCTTTTGTGTTATATCTGATACTTGATCCTCATAACTTCACCACACATTACAGTAAATAAATGGTAGGTTACAGAACATGCTAAAGGCCAATTAAGCCTGTGTGAGGCTTTATAATCTTCCCTGGATATTTGGAGCTAAATAAATGGTATATCATCATATTCTTGGCATTCATCTTAGAATAGAAGCATTTTATTTTATTTTTTTTTAATATATATTTTTTTATTGATTTCAGAGTGAAAGGGAGAGGGAGAGAGAGAGGAACATCGATGATAAGAGATAGTCATTGATTGGCTGCCTCCTGCATGCTCCCTGCTGGGGATGGAGCCTGCAACCCGGGCACATGCCCTGACCAGGACTGAAACTGAGAGCTCCTGGATCATAGGTCAATACTCAACCGCTGAGCCAAGGCAGCCGGGCTAGAATAGAAACATTTTAAAGGTTTGCAGCTCATGAAAACATTATTGTGAATAGACATTTATTAATATTCATGTAACATTTACACATATCCACCCACACAGAGATGGACAAACAAAACAAATGGAAATGATCTTTCCACCATATTTTAGTATCTTTTCAGAATTACTGCATTTTACTAAACAACTATCCAAATATTTTCTAAAGTGGGTATCAGAAAACACTGGAGATGAAATTAAGTCCCCAAAGAAAATGTTTATCCTAGATTACAAATAAACAGAAAAATTGAAACTGAGACAGAAAATTCCTGCTAATACACATGCCAGTTTTAATCACTAGCAGATGCAAAGATGTGTGTAACAATGAGAAGCTGATGACCTTTGAAAATTTGATTTTGCACATGTTCTATTTATTGTAGTAGATTCTGATCACACATTCCTATTAAGATCATCACGTGTTAATGAGAGAGAATACTGCTTGCTTAAAACTAATTTAGAGAAATGTTTGTAAAAGTCCAATAGCATCATGTGGCACATCAGCAACTGGTAGGAAAGGTACTCAGCAAAAGTCAATGGCGGTCATGTGGAACTGAATGCAGAGAAGAGTGTATATTAATTCGGTAAAATTTGGCCCCACTCCAAGGATTTTTACACTCCCTAGACTATTTTTAAGAAGTTCTCAAAATTGAATCACACGTTGAAAATGGAAAAAGCAACTAACTGCATCCAATTCAGGTATGAAACTAAAGATAAGAAAATTCAGGCAGTCCACCACAGTGTGGTTTGAGCAGATAAAAATGGAAAATGTCCAAACCCTCTGACTGTGGAAAAGTCTCAACATTTGCATTTTGTCTTATTTTACTCTTCAGGCACTATATTAACACATGGGGGGATTCCTATTATAATTTTCATTAACGTTGAATGTTCTAGATTCCAGTTGAACACATACTGTATTATTGAAACTTTGATTTCTAATTTTTAACAGTTGACATAGCAAGTGATTATATCTTTCTCTAAATTTTTTAAATGGCCTTCTATTAAACAAGTTATACAGAAAAGAAGTAATTTAGTAATAAGAACCCAAATCAGGCTGTTTCTACCCAGATGAAATGAGGAGGTAGGTAAAATGCACAATAAAATTAGCTACATAATTCAGACAGATAAATTTTGATTTATTGATATTGAGACAAGTGTAGTTGTGGCATGGATAGAGCTTAGAAAGGGTTCATTTGGATAAATTGAGTTTCAGATAAATGGAGATTTTGTTTTAACCCATTTTATGAAAACATTTCTAAAATATATTATACTCTTTCTTATTGCATTTAAAGACACCAAGCATACTGATCTTTTCTTAAGGAGTTAGGATTATTTTGTGGATGTAAGATACTTTCCTATATTTGAGAAAATTTTTAAATTTATCCCTAAACTGATCAAATACTACTGTAGCATTTAAATGTTGCAAAGAAACATGTTTTGAATTTTGAAGTAAGTATAATTTTTCTTTTTGCTGCATGTCCCCACAGTTCAATGTTTTTATGGCCAGTGTTCCTTCTTTCGCACATGGCAGCTTTTCCATCTTTTGATATTTTTCACAGTAACTAGCATTGCTTCTAATTTCAACTGCCATTTGTCTTGTCTATTTCTTTTCTTCTGCTGCTCACATCATTTATTTTTCTTATTTTCCTCTGTATTTCTTAAAAGTTTGCATATATCTTCACTTGCATCTGATAAAAGCTGTTTTTGAAAGCTAGCACCATATATGTGAAGGCTGATTATTGTTTTCTCCTGTAATTTTTGCATTAGTAACTTTTTCTTAACAATTTTTGTTAATGTTCATGCTCAGTAGTCTTATTTTCAAATTATTTCTGTTTTGGGGTGTTTTTTTTATCACTGAAGAGAGTTGAGAGTGCCAAACACCTGTGGGATTTTAGTCTACAATGACTAATTTCTTACCTTTTATAAAAATGTAAATGTGTGCTTTCCTCCAAGGGCCTTAAAGTATTTCCCAAATTTTTTCCTAGATAATTGTTTCCTCTTTTGTTTTCGTTTTTATAAATGTTTCTATGATATTGATGTTTCAGATCAAAATATAAAAATACTTGTGGAAAATTCATTTCCCTTAATTATATTGCTTGTATCAAAGAAAGTTATTCCTAAGACTTTTCTTTGGCATGAATAACCCAGAAATCTTATTTAAGTTAAGAATTTATTACATCCTTAGGACTAAACTAGATGTCATTTAAAAGTAAGGAAATGATCCAGAGCCATGTTAGAGATTTTAAGAAATGCCAAAATAACATCATTTCCTTAGAGGTAGTGTTTGCTTTAAAGAGGTTATATTGCATTGATTTATATTGGCTGATTAATTTATTGGTTGAGCTTTCAGAATGTCAAGATAGTCATTAGCCATTAAAAGAAAATACAGCACTACATTCATCTTATTAAGACTAAAATAGCATTCTTATTTAGGAACTGTTAAAAGATAAACTGAGGCACATTAACAATTTTAAGAGTTTGCTTGAGCATAAATCTATTCCAATTGGGCAGCACCAAATTGGAAGCAGTTAGGAGCACTCTGCCAACAAGAACCAGGGGAAAGACTTACACAGAGAAAGTGTGGAAGCAAAGAAGGGAAATTATTGGCTTGTCTATAGTTTAAGCCTTGTTGACTATTTGTGACTGGTTGTCCTTAGCATTTTGGTTTTGTAAACTTGAGGCATTTACAGGCTTAGATTTTGTGTTGGTTTGCTTATGTAGGCTCCCATGGCATTAGAGCCCCCTCAGTCTAATGGTTTCTTTGTTTAATTAATCTAACAACACAGACGTATATTGATGAGTTGTTTCCCTTCACTCTTAACTAATGTAAGAGGCCCTTTGAAGCTGGTTTCTGCTCAGGAGTCTGGGATGACCTCTATCTCTGTGCCCCAGACTCATTGAATCCTTTCAGCTATACCATCTTGACATATTTTTTATTATTTGATTTCTCTCTACAATCTATTTCTTCTCCTTATTGTCAATCTCTTATCTCCCACTCTCTTTGGCCAACTTTGGTCCTTCAGGCCACTTTAGCAGTATTTCTCTAAGAAACCTTCCAGATGGCCCTCCCTAAGTCCAGGCTAGGGTAGGCAGCGTAACTAGCATAAGAACGGCATTATAATCTTGACCTTCTGTGCAGTTTCTTCATTTCATAGCCAGCACAAGCAATCAAAATTGAAACCCTTCCTCAAATGCACACCAGTGACAATTTACTTAGGAGTATATTTGGTTTCCTTAAAGAAAAAGCCAGGCTAACATTTACATAAACCTTTACCTATTTTATTGTAAAACTTAATTTTTTTAAAAAAGCAAAAGGTAGCCCCACTGGGCGTGGCTCAGAGGTTGAGCATAGACCTAGGATCCAGGTGATCTGGGTTCGATTCCTGCTCAGGGCACATGCCCAGGTTGCGGGCTTGATCCCCAGTTGGGGGCATGCAGGAGGCAGCCAATTGATGACTCTCTCATCATTGATGTTTCTCTCTCTCTCTCCCTCTCTTTTCCTCTCTCTGAAATCAATAAAGATATATTAAAAAAATTTTTTTAAGAAGAAAAAGGCATAATTTTGAGCACAGGGTAGAAGCTAACATTTATCAGTAAGGATCTTGCAAGAATAGGTATCAGAAAAAAAAGAGGTTTAGGGGGTGTTAGATGAGGAGGGATGAAAGAGATACATGGGAAATATTACTACCGAGGTGGCTTTTACCACATTGTGATTAAATGTAGTGGGAATACATTGGATTTTCAACTGGATCATTTATATGTTAATAAGGTATCCAGAGCACAGATGTGGCTACCAATGAAATTAATCACATGTTTTCTATTTAATCCAAAGACACTATGGGATATGCAAATATTCAAATGTAATATTAATTGAAGAAAAATAATATGATCTTGCAAAAGTGGTCAACCAGAAATTAATGTTTATATATCCTAAAACTCCATTGTTTGGAAATAATATAGCAATGAGGGGAAAGACAGAGACTTGGTTCTACCACAGAGTTATGGATAAAAGTCTCAGCTTCTCTGAGGAAAGGCCCTGAATAATATAATCAAGTAAAAAATAAATCAGAAAGTTAGAGAATATAAAAAGAAGAGTGAATATTGACTATGATTCCCTACTAATGATACATGGAATATCTAAGTGCAGCTGACATGCATAGCGCAATCCATAGAAATAAATAACATAAATAAAGAATGGAAAGTTTGCCTGGCCAGTGTGGCTCAGTGGATTGAGTGTCGTCCTATGCACTAATAGGTCACTGGTTTGATTCCTGGTCAGGGCACATGCCCGGGTTGCCTGCTTGATCCCCAGTAGGGGGCATGCAGGAGGCAACCGCTCAATGTTTCTCTCTCATTGATATCTCTAGCTCCTTCTCCCTTTCTCTCTCTAAAATCAGTAAAAACATATTTAAAAAGAAAGAAAGAAAGAATGGAAATCTTCACGGAAGAGGAGTCATTCATGCCTATATGGACAGCAATCTGAAAAATGAAGGACAAATAGCAGATATATTTCTTCAGAAATGTCCCCAGACATATTTAAACTTTAGATTAGGATTAATATTGCCTATTTGAAGGGATATATGTGTTTGCCTATGTTTGTGTGTGCCTAAATGATAGATAGATGATAGATAGATTAGATAGGTGATAGATAGATAGAGATAGATAGATGATAGATAGATGATAGATGATAGATAGATGATAGATAGATAGATAGATAGATAGATAGATAGATAGATAGATAGATAATAGATGATAGATAGATAGATAGATAGATAGATAGATAGATAGATAGATGATAGATAGATGATAGATGATAGATATAGATAGATAGATGATAGATAGATAGATGATAGATAGATAGATAGATAGATAGATAGATAGATAGATAGATAGATAGATAGATAGATAATAGATAGATGATAGATAGATAGATGATAGATAGATAGATAGATAGATAGATAGATAGATAGATAGATAGATGATAGATGATAGATAGATGATAGATAGATATAGATAGATGATAGATGATAGATAGATAGATAGATAGATAGGTAGATGATAGATGATAGATAGATAGATAGATAGATAGATGATAGATAGATGATAGATAGATAGATAGATAGATAGATAGATAGATAGATAGATAGATGATAGATAGATAGGTAGATGATAGATAGATAGATAGATAGATAGATAGATAGATAGATAGATAGATAATAGATAGATAGATAGATAGATAGATAGATAGATAGATGATAGATAGATAGATAGATAGATGATAGATGATAGATAGATAGATAGGTAGATGATAGATAGATAGATAGATAGATAGATAGATAGATAGATAGATAGATAGATAGATAGATAGATGATAGATAGATAGATGATGATGATAGATAGATAGATATAGATAGATAGATAGATGATAGATAGATATAGATAGATGATAGATAGATAGATGATAGATGATAGATAGATGATAGATGATAGATAGGATAGATAGATAGATAGATAGATAGATAGATAGATAGATAGATAGATAGATAATGATGATGATAGATAGATGATAGATAGATAGATAGATGATAGATAGATAGATAGATAGATAGATAGATAGATAGATAGATGATAGATAGAGATAGATATAGATAGATGATAGATGATAGATAGATGATAGATGATAAATAGATGATAGATAAAGATGATAGATATTTTTATATATGTATGCATATACACAAGCATATAACATACTTTTTATTAAATGTGTTATAAGCCTTTCAAAGCTCAATGACATAGCAAAATCTACTCATGCAGTCGCTATTCAGATAAATTTATGTCTGTACCATGAACTCTTAATCCGAGTCATCTGTCTCCTTTGACTTCCACAGTTTACCAGTAGCCATCAGTGCATCTCTGATTCCTTAGTCTACATTCCTCTTGTCAATTTACTACCTAATAGGAAGGACTATTAGCCAAAGCTCATATATTAGTCTTCTAAGAGTTATTTCCAACCTCCATCATTCTTCTAAATTGTTTACCACACCTGCCACTATCAGAAGATAGAAATAATGCCTGAGAGTTTATTGTATGTCTGCCAATCTAAGGAGAGTTTTGAATTCATAGCAAGTGATTTATAAATACTTATTGACATATACAGTTTAAATAAGAACCTAGCCACAGATGGCAGCGTAAGTAAATGTGGTACTCACATCCTCCCACAATCACATCAAAATTACAACTAAACTACAGAACAACTGTCATTCAGAACTGCCTGAAATCTATCTGAATGAAAATCCTACAAGTAAGGATTTAAGGAAGAAACCACATTAAGACTGGTAGGAGGGGTGAAGAGGCAGAACGGGCTGGTCCCACCCTCACTTGTGGTAGATAAAAATTGGGAGGGATATCTCAGCTGTGGGGGTCCCTCCTGAGAAGCAAATAATCTTTGTCCCACACCAGTACCCCCAGGGCCAGGAAGAGCAGTCCCCAAAACTTCTGGCTGTAAAAACCAACAGGGATTGTGGCTGAGTGAGAGGGAGGACTTCTGGAGTCCCAGGCAATTCCTCTTAAAGGGTCCATGCACAGACTTACTTGGACTCACTCCCTCTGAGCTCTAACACTGGAACAACAGCTTGAAAGGAACCAGGGACACATGGTGAAGAACTGAATTGTCTGTCATAGGACGAGAGCTGGAGGGACTGCTTTCTGTCAAGTACTGGCACAGGATAGTGTTTCTTTTCTAAAATCCTCCTCCCCCCACAGAGCTAGCAGGTGAGCATCATATCTGAGTCTCCATCAACCTGGCTATCACTGTTTGCCCTTCCCTGGTGATTTCCTGAGGCCCTGCCCCACCCAACTTGCAGGCCCACCCAAGCTGTTTCCAGTGGTTTTTCCATACAAATGGCCTGTCTTGGCTCATGCTTCAGACTTCTCCTAAAATCTTTCAAACAAGTAGCACCTTGCCTTGGTGTGCCCTGTACCACTCACTAAGTGGTCCCAGGCCTGGCACTAGTAGCAGCCAGTCTCAGTTTGCAGTTTGACCTATCCTGGGCACCTCCAAGCCCAGCACAAGTAGCTGCCATCTGAAGATAGCTTTGTAACTCATACTGGGTGGCCCCAGGCAGAACACAAGCAGTAGCTGACCTTGGCCTGCCCCTACCAGGCCTCAATAAATAACACACTCAAGGAGCACAGTCAGCAAGCCCCAGAGCCCTGCTGAAGTAAGTCCTTCTCTGTGGGGGTGGGCCCCTGCACAGTTGATCTTTCATGGTTGTTGGTGGTCTCAACCAACCCCCACCAGCCTGGGAGTAAATCCCTCTCATTGATGTGCCAACAGCAGTCAAGGCTCAACTACAACAGGAGGGTGTACATAGCCCAGCGTGGGTAAACAAGGAGGCTGTGCCACTGGACCCTACAGGACACCTACTATATTAGGCCACTCTACGAAGCCCAGGAGACATATTTGCTCTACTTAATACATAGAAACAAACACAGGGAGGCTGCCAAAATTAGGAGACAAAGAAATATGTCCCAATGAAAGAACAGAACAAAGCTCCAGAGAAAGAACTAAACAAAATGGAGACTAGCAATCAGCCAGATGAAGGGTTCAAAACATTGTTATAAAAATGCTCAACAAACTTAGAGGAAGAGTAGATGAACTTAGTGAGGAATTCAACAAGGAGATAGAAAACATAAAAAGGGAGCTAGAATACATAAAAAAGAACCAGTCAGAAATGAAGAAAGCATTATTTGAAATGAAGAATACATTGCAGGGAATCAACAATGGAATAGATGAAGTAGAGGATCAGTTCAGAGATATGGAAGATAAGGAAGCAGAAAACACCCAATCAGAATAGAAGAAAAAAATAATAATCCAAGAGAATGAGGAATGAGGAGCCTCAGGGACAGCTTCAAGTGTACCAACATTCACATCATGGGGGTACCAGAAGGAGAAGGGAGAGAGCAAGGAAATGTAACCCTATGTAAAAATATATATAATGAGAGAAAACTTTCTTAACCTGACACATCATAATTAAAATACCAAAAGTTAAAGACAAAGAGAGAATCTTAAAAACAGCAAGAGAAAAGCAATTAGTTACCTACAAGGGAGTGCCCATAAGACTGTCAACTGCTTTCTCAACAGAAACCTTGCAGACCATAGGGATTGGCAAGAAATTGTCAAAGTGATTAAAAGCAAGGAGCTATAACCAAGATTACTCTACCCGGCAAAGCTATCATTTAGAATCAGAGGCCATATGTAAAGAGATTCCCAGATAAGAAACAACTGAATGAGTTCAATACCACCAAACCAGTATTACAAGAAATGCTAAAGGGTCTTCTTTAAAAAGAAGAAGAAAACAGAGATTTTAAAAATATGAATAATAAAATGGCAATAAATACACATCTATCAACAACTGAATCTATAAAACACAATAAATGAACAAATTTAACAGAAATGAACTCATAGATACTGAGAACATCTTGACAGTTGCCAGATGGTGGGGGGCTTGGGGGGTAAAAGGTGAAGGAATTAAGAAGTACAAATTGGTTGTTACAGAATAGTCATGGGGATGTACAGTATAACATAGGGAATATAGTCAATAATATTATAATAACTATGTATGGTGTCAGATGGGTACAAGATTTATTGGGATGATCATTTAGTAAGTTATATAATGGATTGTACACCTGAAACTAATATAATATTGTATGTCACTGGAGATTGAAAAATAAAAATTTAAAGTAAAAAAATAAATAAAATAAATTTAAAAAAAGAATCTAGCCCAAATAATAAAAGACAATTAAGATGATAAAATTTAGCTATGATTTTTGATTTAATAATAAAACTAGTAATCCATAGCCATAATATTTTCAGGATTTTATGTCAAATATAAAGCCAATAAAGTCTGAGCAGCATGGCAGGAGTACTTGGGGTTGGAGGGAAAGGAAGGCATAGCCGTGTTTGGGGTGGAGAAGAGAAAACTGCATAATAATGCATTTTTTAGAGTCTAAATTGAACTGTATCTTTGTGACAGTTACTTAGGAAATTCCATATTTTTCATGGTTTCCCTAAGTATGGGTTCTGGCAATAAAAAATAATATGGCATGTATCTTGTGGAATTCAGGCAGCCACCAAAGCCCAAATAAATCTGATTTACATGATTCCCATAATTTTAATAGTTATTTGTAACATGGAAAGTCTGTGTTTGTTATTAAATTAGAACTATAAATATCATATAATCTGTACACTATAAATATGTCATAATTCTGGAATGTCATGTGACTTCAGTTGTTACAAATATAATCCAGTTATGAATTCTCACTATATTGAGAACTCAATAATTTCAGAGTCTTGAGGTCAAATGGGGCAAAGGTAGTGATGCTGTTTAAAGTAAGACAGAAAAATGTAAAAAATGTGACACAATGTTACTTTCATTTAAAACTTTAGGCTATGTTCCTAGCTACACTTGATTTTTTAAATTAGCAGACAATGTTCCTGACATGGAAGTTATGTGAAAGTCCAGAACTTCCTTGTTACTCAAAATTATTTAATACTTACCACCAAGTTCCTTATACATAATGCAAACACTGAATTCCTATGTCAACAAGTATCATGCCCAGAGAAGAATCAGAACTTTTAATAGATATGCTTGTAACATCCCTGAAGGAGAAAGATACGATGGAGGTAGAGTGAGAACCCTGCCCCTTTTCACAAACGTTGGGACTCATACGAGTTCTATGCTGATGGGAAAACCCATGTAGAGAAGCATGAGTCCTTGATGTTTAGCATCATCAAGCAAAGAGAACTTCAGCTCTTCTTAAGTTATATCTTATTTCCCTTATCTTACCACTTTGTCTTCCCATTCTATCTCAGAAATTTAGACGTTGTGTTTTTAAAGGCATTAATATTGCTGAACTTTTATATTGAATTTTAATATTTCAATGCTAGAAGAGATCTTGGATATGAACTAGCCTAGATCATCAGATTGGGAGCAGATAATGGGGGCTTCCATCCCAGACACCGACTCCCAGTTCCCTTCTCTTCCCAGAATGCTACCTGCCAGGTTAGTGTGATAAGAGAGAAAGAGAAACGATATGATAGAAAGACCCTCATTCTTTCACTGATAGAAATTCAAGAGTATTAAAAAAGAGCATTACCCATAAGGCCACAAAGTCAAATGTGGGTTAGGAAGGTTTAAAAAAAAGTGTTTCTATACTCACACAACACCTCTTCTGTGGTCTGAATGTTTATGCCTCCCTAAACTCATATGTTAAATCCTTATGCCCAATGTGATGACATCGGGAAGTAAGGCCTTTGGGATTAGTGCCCTCGGAAAGAGGCTCCAGCCAGACACACTCTCCCTTCTACCATCTGAGGACACAGCAAGTGGTCAGCAGCCTGCAACTTGAAAGGTGGCCTTCACCAGCCACCACAATAATGTCAGTGCCATGACCTCAGACTTCAGCCTTAAGAGCTCTGATAAATAAATTGCGGTTGTTTATAAACTACACAGTCTGTGGTATTTTGTTAAAGCATCCTGACTGAAGTAAGACAGCTTCTGACACCAAATGTGTGGGTTTTCCACACCAAGCAGTCCTCCGGTTATTTTTAGACACCAGCTGGATGTTCTACGATTTAATTCAGTTCCGACATTAACTACCTGGACTTAGCTCAGATCCCTTAGGCTAAGGGGTTTAGTTCCACACAACTGCCCCCATTTCAGAGGCCAGTGACAAGCCTCAAGTTGTGACCTATTCTTCTGACCAACCTGCTTTAAATCAGGGTTTCCTAAAACCCCCTCTTCCATTCAATAATTTGCTAGAATGGATCATAGAATTCAGGAAAGGGCTTTTTACTATGACTTGTTTATTATAAAGAATACGACTTAGAAAGAGTCAAATGGAAGAAATGCCCAGAGCGAGGTGTGCAGAAGGAGCACCCAGCTTTCATGCCCTCTCTGGACACACCAGCCTCCCAGCACCTCAATGTGTTCCCCAATCCAAAAGCTCTCCGAACCCATCATTTAGAATCTTTATGGAGGTTTCATTTCATTATGAAGACATGATTGATTAGGCCACTGACCATTGGTGATGGAACTTGGTCTCCACTTCCCTGAGGTTGTGAGAGTGGGGCTGGAAGTTCCAGCCATCTAATCATATGGTGGATTCCCACGGCAACCAGCCCCCACCCATCCTTAGGTCCTTTCCAAAAGTCACCTCATTAACAAAACTCAGATGTGGTTGAAAGGGGTCTGTTGTGAATTTAGAAAGACACTCCTTTTACCTTCTTCCTGTAGAGTTGTCTCAGGAGCCAGAGATAAAAAACATATATTGTAACAAAAAAATGCTCCTATCACTCTTATCATTTAGGAAATTATAAGGGTTTTAGGAGCTCTGGTCAGAAGCCAGATTTCCTAAAAATGAATTTCTGTAGAACATTCCATATATCTTCATTTAATCCACTATCAACTTACTTTACAGCCCTAACTTTGAAAGTTACCTTAACCACCTTGCTCATTCACACACAGCCACGGCTGAGAATCCAGAATGTGAAAAACCTGCCTTTCGAAGGCTGCTCCTGGAACACGCTGTGTTCGATGAAACGAGCATTGACACTATTATGTAAAGATAAGGCGTGCTCCCACCTAAGGGCATTTCTCTGACTCCTTACCCGGAGATCCTAGTTCAAATAAAAACAATTTCACAAAATATTTCCCTGCAAACCCAACCACAGCAATTTCTCCCTGCAGTGCAGTTTGAGAACTGCATGTTCCTCACTGAGCACACCCTGTCTTTAGTTCAGAAACACCAGGTGTGCTCTTAGCTCCACCATGTCTTCTACCACTTGTCTGCGGGGCACCTGTGACCCTCATCCTGACCCCTCTGTACTCCAAGTTTAGGGGGGCTGTACTGGGAAGGAGGGAGGGAGGAAAAAATTCCTTAGCTGAGATACGCTGGAATTTAAAAAGGGGCTAAAGGAGAAACAAAGTTGAAAATGCAACAACAACAATAACATAGTAACAGAATCATAGAAACAGTTCTTTTCACGGTGCACATTTTTTAACCAACAGGGAAACTTGGTCTAACCACAGGCTGGTCTGGCGTACAGGCCCCTGGTGGTTGTCCTCACCAGCTCTGTCTGCCCCAGATGCCATGAGCCTAATTTGAAGAATATTCACACCGGAGCCTCTGTGCTGGTCATCTCTCTGGGTCCTGGGCCACTTCAATGCTTCCTCTGACTTCAGATTTCCCTGCCTTGCATCTGGGCAGCTACCCCAGCATAAAAACCAAGTTCTGACTCTCTGTGCCTTGAGAAAAACTCCTCTACCCTTTGGCAAGTCCCCATGCCTTTGGCAACTCTCCACCAACCTCCCTCCCAAAATTCGAACATCACTTAGAGTTTAAGGGAAACCAAACACACAAAGAACATTGCAGGCCCTCTCCAGGCACTCAGACCCTTAAAGCTAGTGTTCAGAACCCACACTTTAGAGCAGTGATTTTCAACCGGTGTACCGCAGGAATTTTTAAAACATGCCGTACCTGACTATTTAGTCAGGGGCACTGACCTCTCCCCGCTTAGATCGTCAAATAAAAATTGTCCGGTGTGAATGAATAAAAATTATACCTGGGTTTTTTTTGTTTTGTTTGTCAGATCAGCAAAAATATTTTTTTTGGTGTGCTGTGGAATTTTAGTAATTGGTTTACATGCCATGGGATAAAAACGGTTGAAAATAGCTGCTTTAGAGTCTTTTGAGCACCACTTCCCAGAAGTCTCTTTCCTTGTGTAATTCTCTGCCCACCTTTCCCCAGCAGCCCTCGTTCCTTACCCAACACCAAGAGCGCCAGCTTTCTCGCCACGCACCCTCATCTGGCACACTCATTCATCCTCTCTGGAAAGAAAACTTCATTTTCTGTTCATTTGAAAAGTAGAAATTAACATCCTTCAGCCCTTAGGAGAGGCTGACAATTCATCCATTTCGCAGATCCTCCAAGTGACCTCCTCCACATTTACAATGAGGCAGTGTTAAAATGTGCTTATAAAACAACACACATCTAGCCCTAGCCGGGTTGCCCAGTGGCTAGCGTTGGCCTGCAGACTGAAGGGTCCCGGGTTTGATTCCAGTAAAGGGCACATACCTCGGTTGCAGGCTCAATCCCACCCCCAGTCAAGGTGTGTGCAGGAGGCAAAGAAACTATGTCTCTCTCTCACATTGATGTTTCTCTCTCTGTCTCCCCCCCAGACACACACACACCCCTTCCACTCTCTTTGAAAAGCAATGGAAATAATATCCTTGGGTGAGTATTTAAAAAAAAAAAAGAAAGAAACACACATCTAGTAAGAAAAGGTCATTCTCTGAGGCTTTCTGTTGTTCTTTAATTATTAACCAAATTATTTGAGATATTAACTTTTTGTCTCAATATATTTCCACTTTTTCTTCCCTCCTTTTAAAGAAGACAGCAGACGGCCTCTGTGATTCATTGGTTCAGGGGAGGCAGACCAAGGAGTAGCTTGAAAGTCTTATTTTGAAATTTTAAAAGCCAAAACCCAATGAAGAACTTAGAGAGTTCACAAACATCAACACAGGAACTGTGAAGAAGCAGGATGGGAGAACGATTCACCCCAGACTAAGAATATATGCCGGGCAAGGGGAGCAAGGCAACATCGCAATGATTCTGAGCACACAGGTCCCTGTAGGCACCCCGCAAACCGCACAAACTCAGCAGTGTTGCCTGTGGGTAGGTGTCACAGAGGGGCACAAGCAGCCCTGAAGAAGTTCCCAGCTCCCCAAACATGACAAGGAGGCAACAGAGCATCACAGGATCTGAGGACACCTTGCACAGTAGGACCCTGAAATTCTTAGCATTAACTTATATGAACCGATAACTGCCTCCCAGAGTCCACCCCGCTTAGCACGTCGGAGCCCCCAGAGCTGTGTGTGGCCCAGCTCTGCAGAAAGACAGGCAATCCCCCGAAGGGACTGAGGTCAAATCTTTCATACTAAATTGTTACTTTTTAGAAAACAAAATGTCTTTTTTTTTGGTAAAACTGAGTTTGTGGGATGGGATTTATATTTTTTAATTTACTCCTATACCATGTTTTTCCAACTGTTTTCATAATACTTAAAGACAAAGATCCCTCTTAAACTCCTGGATCACTGGAGTTTGTCAGAGGGCCTTGAATTTAATTAGCACTCGATGTTAATTCATCCTGTAGGATTAACACGATCAAATCATGTAATTTTTGAACTTGAAGCATTAAAAAATGTTTTTATTTTAATCTCTTTATTTCACGGAGGAGGAAACTAAAGCCCAGGGGGTTAAATTTTCCAGGTTACACATAAAGGTTCATGTTTGCTTTTCTGTCTTCTAACGGTTGATGGCCATATTGTCGAGTATCTTCTTGAAGACTGAGCCTCATTAACCAACACCCCAATAAAGCTACTTAAATGAATGATGTATGTTTAAAATTGTCCTCTCAAATCCCACCCTGGTGTTCAGACTCCTTTGGGAATGCTAGGGTCATGGGTCCAGATTATCTTCTATATCCCTACTCCTGAGAGGATGTCCCTCCCTCTGGACCACGGGCTGATGATCTGTGTGTGATTGCATCTCTTAGGCCCCTGTCTGTCTTCAGAAAAACGTCAAGTGCCTCATTTTTGTCAGTGTATTCCACTCAGGGACGACCCTAGAGGGCATTAAAATGAGAAGATTGAGAAAGGTCCCTGGGCTTAGAGGAGAAGATGTAACTTTGCCAGATGGTGCTAAATAAAAGCCTGAATTGTTACACAACCTCTCTGATGGGGATCAAGTGCATAGATCCATCCTGTGTTTACTCACATCACTTTGTCCTCAGAGTGCTTGCTGCTTTTTTATTGCATTTTACACTTTTTCTCTCTAGGCTGTGCCTGGCTTCATGTTAACCTGATGTAACCTATATGAAAGGTGAGATAACCTGTACGAATTTGAGAAGGTAAAAGACCAAAACGCCATGAACTGGGGTTTCTGTTCCTTCAGTTTTTCTCTTTTCCCCTCTCTTCTTGGGTGTTAATATAAGCAAGTTTCCTGAAATCTCCCAGTCTTCAACAAGACTGTATGAAATACCAAGAGCCTGGATGGGGTGGGGGAAAGATGAACAGGCAGAGCACAGAGGATTTTTAGGGCAGTGATAATACTCTGTAGGATATTATAATGATGGATGGGTGTCATTTTACCTTTGTTTAACTAAACCCATAGAATTTACCACACCGAAAGTGAACGTAATGTAAACTATGGATTTGAGGTGATTGTGGGTTCCTCTTTGGTTAAAAAATAAATAAATAAAGTCCCATGCTGGTGAGTGATGGATAATAGGGAAAGCTATGCATGCTTGGGGGCATGAGACATATGAGAAATGTCTGTATCTACCTTGCTATAAACCTAAAACTGTTCTGGAAAAAAATAAAATCTTCTAAAAAAATAATTAAAAATAAATTACAAAAGCCCCCATGAACACACTATAGTAGAAAATTCAACATCTCTACAATATTCCCTAGATATTGACTAGCTCCAAGTTTTTAGGCCAGATTTAGGTCTGAATCTCCTATCCCACCACCTTGCACACTGCAGCTGCTGTCTTCTCTACATACCCAGAGAAGACACACCTTCTCCTGCGTTTCCAAGAGCAACAGTAACTCAAGGATATGGTATTTATTTTTACTAAAGGCATGGGAGTAATTGAGGGAGATAATGGCACGGGACCAAATAAGAAATAAGTTTAAAATGAATATTTAAACATTTTTCTTCCAAAGCCCCTTAGTTATCACCACCACAGGGAATTTCTCTGCAGTCACTTGTCTTTATTAGCCCTTGTCTAGTAAAATTTGCTGAGTCCCACTGTTATCTTCTACCCTAATACCTCTCTGTTACCCACATCTAGATCCCTTCAACTTATCACCCATCCCAGATCCCATATTAGAGCCCCCAACTTCCTTTTGCTTAATCATGAGGCATAGCTTAGTTTTATATTTATTTTATTCTCTGCTCCAGACTAAGTTCTAAGGCCTATTTTTACATAACCTAAAGTTCTGTCAATGAAATTTCTTAAACAAAAAAGCTACATATCTTCATGATTAATTATCACATGCCTATGTGATGTAGGAACAGCAGAACTCATTTGGCTTTTTAATAGTAACAGTTTTTTCCAAGTGTGAAAATGTTGAGCCTCTGTGTGTCTAAGAGAAGCAGTCATTCTGGGAGGACTTGAAAGTGGAAGTGTCTTTGCTTTAGCCTTGCATTCCAGCTCAGGAATGGTCAAACCATCCTGAAGGGTCTCCACTGTGGTTTAGTTACAACTGTGCCTCTTAGATCAGGTCCCGCAGGGCAGACCACAGTTCAAGACAGATGTCTTAGATCATTTTAAAAGCCAGTATCTTGATTTGAAACTTTCCTCCATTTTAGAAATTTTGAGGTAGCTTATTAGAAGTCTACAATAGAACCTTTAAAATAAGGTGGCATTCCCTCAAGCCTAGGCCTGTGGTGGAGGGAGATGGGTGGTCAATGGTCTGCGCCAGGCAATGCTAAACAGCCCCTAGAATGCAAGCTTCTGACATGAAAGATGTTGTTGGATGGGAGGTAGGTAATCTTTACCAAGCAGTTGCCCTAAAAACTGTTTTATGTGATCAAAGGTAATGGTATCATCATACCCATGGGAGCCTCTGGGCCTTCCTAATGACCTGCAGTAATAACCTATGGAAATGTTTGCATCAGTGATAGGCAGTCAAATCCCAGGCATCTTTAATGCCACTGTTCTGTGTTCACCTCCAGTACCTCTTGTTGCAAAGGAAATTATCTGCCCATTTAGCTTATATCTTTTATGAAATAATTTAGAGCACTTTATGCACACTGAAATCAAATAAGGGACTACTGTGAGTGGCATCGTCAAATGAGCTAGCTCTGATGGTGATGTTTCATTGTGAATGTGCATTGATAATTGTGTCTCCTCCCTTATCTTTCCTCAGGATGTTGGTGGAAAGTTGTGTTCCCACTCTGTAGTACAACACCTATCACAGAGTAAGATGTGTCCTCATCAATAGAATGATCTATTGGAATGGATCTTGTTCTTATCAGTATGATTGCTGGGTGACAATTTTACTTGAACTACTTTATAGACTAAGTGCAACCTGTTTATTTACATAAACCATTTCAATACTTTTCTTCATATAAAAGTAAATTCATATTTTATCTAATTTTCCAAAAGGCACATTCACCATGAAAAGAAAATTTCAATTCAAAAGACTAAGTCACTTATTATAAATGTTCTTCTTTATGATTTAAACATATCTAAAACAGTCATGAATATTACCAAAATGGCCAGTGTTTGAATGTAGCTGATTGAAATATCCTAGAATATCTTTTCTAACTGAAAAAAAAAAAGAACATTTACTTTTTCTTTGCATTTTAAAAAATTCTACTTTTTCTAAAGTCTGATGATTGATAAAGCCAGAAATAAATTTCAGGGTCTTTGCCATGCTCCATTGGCTACCTTTCATCCATGCATTTCTTCATTCACACCTTTGATATTTATTGAGGTCCTGCTACAAACTGGGTGGAACAAAATGATTAAGACAACTTACTTTTGCAGTGATGGTCACAAGAATGCTTCTTCCAGATTCAAAGAAATAATTGTCTTGCCAAAATGTAAGAATATGCCAAAAGTTTAAATGTATTAATTTCACTGATGTAACTAGGGTCAGCTATTCAATCTGAATAGTAGGAAATGAGAGACTGAAAAAGAAAAATTGATGCTTGCACTGACTTCACTGATATAAAGTCAACGCTAAAACTTATAAGCACTGAAGAAATGTCCTAATATTTTCAGTTCATCTTTCACTGAATCCTGAGGGGTGAACTTCTTGGTGGTTTATTTTTGCCATGGCAAGTGGAACCAAACATGATGCCCAACTTACAAAGCAATGCATTTGTGCACCATGGTTCATGGAAACCAGCATTGAAGGAACATGACTCTAGAAGGGACGCAAGGACCAGGGACAGAAAGAACCCAAAATTAAAGTGATAAAAGTTAATGTCTTCAAATGAGAGTCTCTCATTGCTTCAGTTTGTGAAATAAAATCTCAAATTTTAAACATTATCAAACTCATTTGATATAAACACATGAGCGAAATTACATGGTCTAGAAAACCCACATCACTTCTAAATCAGAACTCACTGTTTATGCACTTGTGTGAAAACATGATTTAGTGTTACTGCCGCTGGATGGCTTTACCCTAATCTATAATTGCATTTAGACAAGGATGTGTGGTACAAGCATCATGGTTAAATCAAGTTCTGCTTGAATTAACACCCAATACCTCAAGCTTGGATTGTTTTAACCTCTCAGTTGTCTTCCAGCCTCCCCACTACAATAGCTGCTCAGACCACTGCCAGGCTCCTCTAACTAAAACAATTCTTACTCTAAAGTATGCCTATTGGATGGCTCCCCATTGTCCAATAAATAAAGTAAGAAGTCTTCATGCTGGCATTTGAGGTTCTCCACAATATGGCACCAATCTAAGTCTTTACCTGATATGTGAGCCTTCCACTCCATTTGCACTGGGTTTCTCACTGTTCCCCAAATAAACAATGCTGATTCCGTTCTCCATAACCTTGTTTATGCTACTCCTCCAGATGTAACCATGTTAGGAGTTCATGGAAATACACAGCTCCTTGATGAAAGTTCCCTGATCTTTTCTTCCCACAAAGATTTTTTTCTTTGAATTTCTGGAGCTGTTTCTCAACCTCTACACTATTAATATTTTGGTCCAGGTAGCTTTGTGGGGGGAGGCTGACCTTGCACTGAAGGATGTCTGGCAGCACTCTTGGCCTCTACTCTGTCGGTTACTCTACCCAATACAAGTCACCTCCCAGTAGTGACAAGCAAAACTATCTCCAGACATTGTGAAATATACCAGAGGAGGGGCAAAATCATCTCTTGTTTTCCCAGATCATTATTTTCTGTATCACTCATACTAGCATTTAAAAAATTTTTATGTGATGTTTCTTGCCTTTTAAGCTAGATTGTTTTAGTACAAATATTATGTCTTATTTTGAGCTCCTAATAGGGCGTTGTAGTGAATGTCCAATAAATAATGAAAACTTAAATTCTTAGTATCTGAATTTAAAAGTAGTATGAAAAAGCATTTTACCTTCATTTTTTTAATGTGGAAACTGAAAACCAAAAGTAAAGCTGTTTGCTCAGAATTACCGTGTGTTGGTAGGATACGTCTCTTCTTCCCAATCAGGTAGCATCAACGCTATCGTACATCTCATGGAGTCATTTATGAGAGACGTGCTTAACTTCACATCAGCCTGAGCAAATGATCGTCTGCAGTTTTGTTGAGGGTTCTTTATATGACTCTGTTTTGATACTGTGCACATGGCCCTGGCCGGTGTGGCTCAGTGGGTAGCCCGTTCACTGAAGGGTTGGGAGTTTGATTCCAGTCAAGGGCATGTACCTGGGTTGCAGGTTTGCTCCCCACCCCCTGTTGGGGCACGTGTGGGAGGCCACCAGTCACATGGATGTTTCTCTCTCTCTCCCCCTACCTACCTCTCTTCCACTCTATCTAAAAGCAATGGAAAAAATAACCTCAGGTGAGGATAACAGAAAAATAGTGATAATAACATGCGTATGTTTTATTAACACCCTCTCTAACAGTGCTTCCACTGCTAATTTTTCAGCAGCAACCAAAATCAGTTTTTCTCTGCTCTGGGCACTGTCCATGATGCCACCAGCAGTCCTCCTTCTGCCCCCCTTTCAGCACCATCAGAGCAAGTCAAACCCTAGCCTTCAGCAGACCCAGAAGGTGTAGCTTCCAGCACCTCTGAAGTAGGGCTTTCCGACTTTTCAGTAGAGTAAGGCATGGAATGGGTGCACTAAGCTCTCAGCAGGCATCTGGCTCTGGTTTCCTTCCTATCTGCATTCTGGAGGAAGGTATCAGCTGAATTTAGGGATGACTGTGAAACAGGGCCTGAAAAAATGTTTGAGAAGCCACAGATGCCAGCCAGACACCTAGAATGCTTTATACTTAGAGCTAACATAATTCGTATTCTTGTCAAATTGTGTCTCATTCTTTACAATTTAACTTTTCTTTATATAAAAAGAGATGGGGGGAGAGGTGATAACATTATTGCTATTATTATTATTATTATTATTATTATTAATCAACTGTTATGGAAGACAACCAACTCTCAAGATCCTGGGCAATGGACTATTTTTATTTTTTCACCATCAATCAGTCATTTAACCAAGACGGCACATGGAGTGAACTTGACGCATTATACAGCCTTCAGTCTGTTTCCGCAGAGACAGCCCTACATTATAGACAATGCCTTGCACGGCCTCTCCAGCCTACGGCAACGCTTTCCTGTGTTCCACATTCGTCGCTGCTCTAGATTAAGCTTTTACCCCTAAGCCCTTGTTCAAATGCACATCTGTTACCCAGGAGGTTAACAGAAGGGTCCATCTGTTTGCCCAGAAAGCAGGCTTGTGGCGGTCGGTCTGTCACGGTGTCCACTGAGCAGGCCGCTGGCTTTCTCCAACAGAGTGGGTTCCCTGCCTGTGTTAGCTACTCGCTCTTTGATTATATGCCTCGGTTTCCTCCGATGTGTTTTCCCTTCAACAAGAAATCATATGGCATTTGTCTTTCTCTGACTGGCTTATTTTACTTACCATAATACTCTCAGGACCTTGCATACTGTCCCAGAAGGCAAGGGTTCCATCTTTTTTACAGCCAAGCAGGGTTCCCTGTGTAAAAGCACCACAGCATTTGTGTTCACTCATCTACTCGTGGGCACTTGGGCTGCTTCCAAATCTGACAATAACTTATTGTAAATGACGCTGCAATGAACACAGGGGTGCATATATTCTTTTGAATTAGTGCTTTGAGTTTCTTCAGGTGTATTCCCAGAAGTGGAATTGCTGGGTGAAGGGATTAGCAAAATTTTTTAAATCTCATAGACACAGACAGCAGGATGTGGATCACCGGAGGGAAATGATCTTGGGGGAGGCAGAAGATGGTAAACTGGGATCAATTATGATGAAGCAGGCTTAACCTTGGGTGGTGAACACACACTATAATTTACAGATCACGTACTTTAGAATTATACACTTGAAATCTATATAATTTTTTAACCAGTGTCACCTCAATGAATTCAATGAAAAATTTAAAAAACACAGAATACAAGAGTGATTCCTCCACCTTTGTTTTTCTCAAGAGTGCTGAGCCTATCCCGGGTCTATATTCGTGGTTCCATATGAATTTTTGGAATATGTGCCCTAGTCCTGTGGCCTATGCTATTGGTATCTTAATAGGAATTGTATTGAATCTATAGACTGTGTTGGTTAATTGGGCATTTTAATGTTCATTCTTTCTGTCCATCAACACGAGATATACTTTCACTTATTTGTGTCTTCAGTTTCTTTCCTTGGTGTCATAGTTTTCCAAGAACAGGGTTTTACATTCTTGGTTAAATTTATTCCTAGGTATTTTGTTTTTTAAATGGGATAGTTTGTAGTTTCCCTTTCTGATAATTCATTATTGGTGTATAAAAATGCAACTAATTTCTGGATATTTATTTTGTACCCTGCTACTTTACCGAATTCACTTATCAGCATCTAGTTCTAGTGGAATCTTTACGTCATCTGCCGATAATGACAGTTTTACTCCTCCCTTTCCAACTTGAATGCCTGTCATTTCTTCTTCCTGTCTGATGGCTGTGGCTGACTCCCAGTACTGTGTTGAAGAAGAGTGGTGCAAGCGGACATCCCCGTCGTGTTCCTGATCTTAAGGGAAACATTTTAGTTTTTGCCTGTCGAGTATAGTGTAGGCTGTGGGTTTGTCATATGTGGCCTTTATTATGTTGAAATGTGCTCCCTCTTTTTCCACTTTGCTGACAATTTCTATAATCAGTGGGTGCTGGATTTAATCAAATGCTTTCTCTGCATCTATTGATATGATCGTGTGGTTTGTATCCTTCACTTTGCTTATGTGGTGGATCACACTTTTGACTTGCGGGTCTTGTAGCAACCTTGCATCCCTGGAGTAAATCCAGGGATATTGCTGTATGCTCTTTTGATTGTACTGCTTCATCCAATTTGCTAACAATTTGTTGAGGATTTTAGCATCAACATTCATCAGAGATGTTAGCCTATAGTTCTCAAAATCTTCTGTGAGCCACAAACACCCGGTCTCTTCTCATACAACCGTTGTCCACCCGGCTTTCCCACTGGAACCTAGGGTGAGTGGCAGACGTGACTTTGTGTTCTGACCATTTCAGTGGGTGCATGGGTTCCTAGCAGACTCCTGTCTCTTCCTGGCGGTCAGAATCCCCGCTGACCTTCACAGCCAGATGTTACGTGGGTGCCTCTCCTCAGCTCTGGGCTGCGAAGCCTGGCCTGGATGTAGACCCCGTGCTCCTACCAGTCTCCATGTGGCTTCTCCATAAATCCTTGGTTACAAGACTTCTCTTCAGCTAATCTTCAGTTGGTTATTTAGGTTGATTATTCTGTATTTTAGTTGTAATTCCAGTTTGATCCCGGGAGGAGGTAAGTGTACCTTCTACCTACTCTGCTGCCATCTTGGGCCTTGTCTTAAATGTTGTATTTTAAATATCCATACACTATATCCACATATGTAATTTCAAAAAAAATGCAAATAATTCCAGTTGGTTACATTTAGAATACTTACATTAAAACCAATTCAGCAATACTCTCTGGCACTGTTCCCAGAACATTTTCGTTTGATTGGGGATTGTTTAAATTTTAATTCACTTTAAGCCTTTCTTTCTCCCAATTGTGTTCCTCTTAGAATGACGCGTTTGAAATATTGACTGCAATTGTACTCACTCTGTTATTAAATCATGTATCTGAGTAGTGTTACTGCCACCCATTTGGATGTCTTTGCAGCCACACGTAGAATGTGTAGTGGGGTGGAGAGACTGCCTTTATATGATTGTGGGTTTGTTTCTGGGTTTTCACTTTTCCGTCTAAGAGCACCTGCCAGAGGCCCACTTCTCCCCAGTACCAATGGCTGCTACTGTGCCCTTATCTTTCCCTTTTCTTTTTGAAACATTTAAGATAACAGCAAAACTGTCTTGCTAAACACTCTGCCATCACATACTTTAGAAAAACAAAAACACAAATCCAATTGTGCAGATTCCTTAAGTCGAACAAGCTCATTTTCTATAAACTCATAATCGCACTGCTTTTTCTTTTCTGACTAGTGCTTCACCAACTACTCCCAAATTTTGTTCAGAGTGGATCCCAATCTTCATGGGCCTTGAGAAGAGAAAATGGAAACGGTGGCAGCAGAGGCTGGGAAAAGGGCTCCAGACAGGACCCCGAGTGGATGGTGAAGCCCCACCTTGTGTACAGAACCCTTTACAGGGGCTTTTGTCCCTGCATACCACAACCAGCTCACACTTTTTCTTAACAACTCTTTCTCTCCGTCCATTACTTTACTGCCCCAGCCACTGCTAGAGATTGAGATTTACCCTTTTAGCGTTACAGCTACCCTACTTTAAGTACAAACTACATACCAGGCACTGGGTTACGGATTTTATGGAAATGTATCCCTTAATCCTCACACAGTCTTACAAGTCAGACATTACTTTGTTTCTTTCAATACCAGGGAAATTGAAGTTAAATAACTTGCATAATATCCAGACTATAAGGAGCTGAGTCTCCATGTGTACCCTGTTTACAATACATATTTATTTAAAAGGAGTAATAACCAGAAGGTAGTAACAGATGAGCACAAAGTGGTAAACCTATGCTGTGGTTCAATCAAAGCTATAACACGTATATGTGTGTCGGAAGGACTCAGCCAACAACTTCCCTGATCCTCTTATTCGGTGATTGAAAATGGCGTTTGGTGTCAGTAAGGAAAGCTTTCAGCCATAAGTACCAGTCAGTTCAATTTTTATTGGATTAAACTTATCTTTCTCTCACACAAAAAAAAGTCTAGCGTAGTAGTATACAATAGAAATACAATATGAGGGGGAAAATTCAGGTAGCATGTGTAATAGCAAAACCTCTAGGAGCCCCATTGAAAAAGTAAAAAGAAATAGGTAAAGTTAATTTTAAAAATATATTTTATTTAACACTATATATCCATTGTAGTATCATTTCAACATGCAATAATATTAAAAATATTGATGCGATAACTTTCTTTCTGTTTTTATACTGAGTCTCTGAAATCCGGTGTGCATTTTATATTAAAAGCAGACCTCAGTTTGGACTAGCCACATTTCAAGTGCTCGTTAGCCAGAGGGGACGTGTGATGACGATATCGGACCACACAGGTAAGGGAAGTGGCTGCTGGGGTGAGGTGCCTAGTTCCAGGGTGTTGCCCTCATATGTAACACCTTGTCCACAAAATGGTCACCAAAGTAGCACACATGTTATCCCAGTCACAAGCAAGAGCAGCAAGTGCCACCAATACAGTCTTTCTCAGAATACCTCTACTTGACCTGCGAGCTGTGTCCCAAAGCAACCCTTTATCACAAGAGAGGCTGGGAAAGTGAGAAAGTAGGTTTTCTGATTTCCAGTGGAAGTGCGTGATGGGCTGGAAATGTAAATATACTTGCTAATCGGCTAGGTCAAGCACAAGCACTGATTTAAAAAACTAAAAAAGAATATATTTGAACCAATAAAAAGTCCAGGAATCACAGAAATATGTTTTGCTTCATTTTCTAATATTCGTATATTCAACTAAATAATAAATGGGTTTTCCTTTCGGAATGATGCCTACCTCTCTCATTTATGCCATTTTCCAGCTAACGTATCTGGAAGGAGAGAGCCGCGGACATCAGGAATGAAGCCCTGGGGAGAAAGTCGTTCTCAGGAGACAAGGGGATCAGCCTCGCTTTCCCACAGATCTTTCCATGGTGAGCCCCCATGAATAGATATGAGTGCTCATGTTATACACCAAATATAACATGATTTTTTCAACTACCTATTGAGCTCATGTCATTTTAATACATCACAATGTAAATGTACGCTTCCCTTAACAGTTTATAATTATTCCTAGTCATCTCTTTCCAAAATGAAATTATAGCAATAAATAGACCTAAACTAATGCAATCTTATTATTAACAAAATTCTACTGTTGCCTTAATGGGAAGAAAAGAGATCTTTCTTTCACTTCAGAAAAATGAGTAATATTAGCTTTGACTTAAACATTGAAATTTGATTAACAAGAACTGGAAATAAATTACCTAATGATTTATACTGTAGAAAGTTGTAATACCTCTGTACAAATGTACAGCTACTAAATGTTTTAGTAAACTGAAGTGTTGTATTTTAAAGTATTTCCACAAAAATCCTAAAGTATATTTTCAATTCTCTTAAACTGTGATATGACAGGGCATATTTTATTTAATAATAGAAAACTAACTATAATGTAAATTAAAGCTGGCATTTTGTTTATTCAGTTTTAAATGTGTGTGCAGCGTGCATATGCAGGCACTTATAGAACTAATGTTCTAATTATTCAAACAGCCCACTAGATCACCTATGGGATTGTGTGAAACAAAGTTGCCATGAACTAGAATATAGGGCAAACTGCAAGAGCTTACAATTACAAGCATAAAATTCCTCATATGAAAACATGAATGAAATTAAACCATCAGAGAAATTAGGCCAATGGCATAGCCTTTAACCGTAATCTCCTGAGCTTTGCATTTTGAAAAGGAGTAGAAATCCTTGGATTCTGCACAAGAAAGATAATCCCATTGTAACTTTCTACACTGTACCAAGTGAGACGGACTCTGAATCACACTATGTGAAGGACGCATGTTGACCTCACCACAACTAAGCCTCAGTTTCAAGAGTTTTTATAATTTTTACTTAGTACATTAAAGAACAAATAATAGAACAGTCTGTGCAACCTAACATTTCCACTAATACCATTAATATCACTTGAAATGCTCTTTTCTTTTTAAATGCTTGATGGCACGTGAAATGGCTGCAAAGGCCTTGTATGCAAACAGATGCCTAACTTCTTCTATGCTACATGACAGCGTTAATAATAGTGCACATTATAAATCAGCCAGTGACTCCTTGGTGACATAAATTCAGTGCATGGATTACCAGTGGCTCATACTTTTCTCTCATTATGGACCTGAGTAAAAATGCACTCAGAGCTGTTAACGCCACTCGGGCTTTGACACGCGCCACCCTGTGGGGCTGCTGAGGGCTGCCCGAGCGCTGTGCCTGCATCTACCATGATGCCAGTGCCGCGCAGTCCGTGGAGGCCTTAAAATGAGGCTTGCAAATGGCAGAAGATCACAGTGTTTTATTTGCAAATACTGTTGAATCGGTGATTATTTCAAAATTTAAGCGATAATAAAGGAAGATATTTTTATTCTAATTAATTTTTTAAAACGAGGGAACTAATTTAAATTTTTAAAAAATAATTATGGCTCCACCTCCAGCACCCCTCCTTGATGTATACACATAAGCAAAAGATTTCACGTTGCAGACTTGGATGAAGCTTAGCGAGAGAGAGAAGTTGTACTTTGAAGCAACAAACATTTTAAATCCAATGTTACATTCTTATTCTTTAGTGCCCTTATGTAGCCTGTGTGTAACTCAGTCTTCCTCCCCATTGTTTACTCTCTCCCCTCCCCTTCCCTTCCCTTCCCTTCCCTTCCCTCCCCTCCCCTCCCCTCCCCTCCCCTCCCCTCCCCTCCCCTCCCCTCCCCTCCCCTCCCCTCCCCTCCCCTTCCCTTCCCTTCCCTTCCCTTCCCTTCCCTTCCCTTCCCTTCCCTGCTGTTCTCTTTGCCAGCCCTTTCAAAAGAAAAAAGAAATTCTTCTGTCTTCTTACAGAGAATTTAGCTTCCGCCAGCCCCTGGAGGCAAACTCAGCAACACCTCCTGCACATCCAAGGTCATCCTAAAGACTGTGCCTACTCCCGCACCTCCTAGGTACATTTGCTAAAATAAGGAAAAGTATAGTGATGTCGTATCCCCATTGATATGACTTATAAAACCATCCCTTAGAAAGCAAATCTTGACAGGTTTATTTTTAATGAATAATTCTATTATAAGTGGATCAAATATTTAAACAACCTAAAATCGAATTATTTGTAATTTACAGTTGTGTTCATGAAAAGCATGAACACATATTGGTCTAAAATGTAATTTAACAACTGTCACTTAAAGACAAATGTCTATACTCTGATAAAAATAAAAATTAGAATAAAGCAACTGTTTTTTTAATATATTAGTCTTTAAAAAAAATTTACTCAGTCTTTTTTCTATAAATGAGATGTCAAATTGAAATAATACTTGGTAGCATATGAGGATGAAGATCTATAGAAACTTCAAGATATAAACTATGGATTACATTTTCATAGTCTGCATTGAGTCCATTATATAGAAGTAGATAATTTTATAACTAGCACTACAAACCCAAACCCTGATAGAATGTGAAAATCATTATTGAGTAAATATTTCAATAAGGGTTTACCCCTATTGATCTCTAGCTCCTGTCTGTAAATTCCTTATACTTTTTGATCCAAGACATGTCTACAGGTTTCATATTGGTTTATGAAAGAAATAAAAATAAATCACCTAATAGAATTTCACTCCCTGATTCCTAAGATACTGAAAACTAAGTTAATCACTTGGGAAATAAGTCATGTTGAGGTAGGCATACAATTGCAAATTGGTCGTTTTTTCTTAAGACACAGAAGGTATAAATAATGTTATTTTAGTTAAAATATATACATGGTAAACAGAAAGAAACTTTGGCATCAAAAGAAGATACAAACATACATAATAAATTTGATAATTGCAACACATAAATCCATTTATATATAAAAATTATTTATAAAAGTGGCTAAATCTTACTCTTACAAATTATGAATAAGCATTCATGAATCAGAAGACAATAAAATATCTTGGGATTTAGTATCTTGGGTCATTATCAACTAATATTTCAACCAGAGTTTAAAGAGCTACATGAAATTCCAATTATTCCAGTAGTCTAATAATACTATTGAAATCTTTTCAAAGACTTTTTTAGAAATGCCAACTCACTTGATAGCATCAAACTCTAATGTGCACTACACGTTTTAAAGGCCTAACTAGCAAACCATAATAACAATTATGCTTGTATTACATAATTTAACAATCATATGAATCAAATCTTTCATATTTCCTTACACTAGTGTAACTTTACATTAATTTTGTGACTTGAGAGAAACTAAGCTAAAATGTGTCTTCTGACTAATGAAATTGAAACAACTCAAGCATCAAAAAAGAGCCATTCAGTGTAATTTCATAAATAATTAAGTAAAGGTGTGTTTACTAAATTTTCATTAATAAATTTAGCACCTAGCCCGGCAGGGCGTGGCTCAGTGGTTGAGCATGGACCTGGGATCCAGGCGATCGGGGTTCGATTCCCTGTCAGGGCACATGCCCGGGTTGGGGGCTTAATCAATGACTCTCTCATCATTGATGTTTCTATCTCTCTCTCTCCCCCTCCTTTCCTCTTTCTGAAATCAATAAAGATATATTTAAAAATAAATAAATAAATAAATAAATAAATAAATAAATAAATAAATAATAAATTTAGCACCTAAAATTGCCTACACATAGGCAAATACATATAATTTTACATAATTTTTAAGTATACCCATGTATTAATTACTTTCATCTCCATGAGGTTACTGAGGCTCAAAATGTTTAGGCAAGTGTCCCACATTCATGGGGCAAGTCACAGAAGAAAGTCAGGAGTTTGATCCCAATGTTACTGTCCTTCTTCTAAAACCCCTCATAGAAGATTTTGAGAAATAAAGGCATAAAATAGCTGTTCTGATGGCACCGCTTTCTGAAAATATATGTGTAAGAACCAGCAGTTAAAGTTCCCATAACTATGTCACCAAAAGAAATGCATGGTACAATTTACGAACTGACAAACCAGATCTATCACATCTCCTTAATTCTATAACTTACGGTTTTAAGCTCCAGCATTTTCTGGTTTTGTCTTGTTATCCAACTCAAAGAAACCTTCCCATTCCCAAGCAGTGTATTTCCTGAGCTTTTGAGAACTTATCCAGTACAAGAGGCGTCCGGTCATTGGATTATTGTCTTGGGAGCACAAGTAGTTACATTTTAACTAAAATTTGCATTACTAATTACAAGGTAAGATATCCCAAGATCATTTTATTTTCATTAAAATGCAACACTGAAATAAAAATTATCTGTTTCCTCACCTATAGAAGGTTATAGGGCAGTTTTCATCAGATTGTTGTAAAGATTAGGTGTAAAGCCTTAGAATAGTGCTGGACATGTAACAGGCACTCAGCAAGCATTCGCCATCTGTGTGAATGCTAATTATGAGAAGGAGGGAGATGGGAATGATGCATGGAGAAGAGCTGCAGAGAATAAACTTATAAA